>NW_012267289.1:1239551-1242017 GCF_000151885.1 Dipodomys ordii | reverse complement strand
AATGTGATGTCAGGAAAATGAACCCTTAGATATGTATTTTAATGTTTTTTTCTTTGATGCATGTGTTTCTAAAGCATTTATAAGATTATCTCTTTGTTGCTTTGTATGTCCCTCCCCCACAGTATAACCCCTGCTTTCACTATATTTGATGTCAGTATAACTTGTGGAGGAGATGGGGAAAATCCAGTTGTTTAAGGATTCAGGTGGAACTGTTGCAACAATGAGAAGTATAAGTTGTCATGTCCAAAACAAGCTTTACAACGTCGGTGTGGGGGAGGGGGAGAAATGGGGAGGAAGGAGAAGGATTGGGATTGGGGGGAGCGGGGGAGGCTGGGAAGGGATGTGAAGGGTAAACAAAGGAGGAGGCTGCAATGCTTGGTAAGAAATGTACACATTATCCTGCCCATGTAATTGTAACCCCTCTGTACAGTATATTCACAAGTAAAATAAAATTAAGAAAAAAGAAAGAAATGCATGAAAAAAATTTATTGAACAATTCTAACTCTAGAGAAAGCACAGTAGCATCATTTCCAATATAACTCTGACTTCTAACTTAAAAACATGTCTTTCTGATTCAACTCCTCTATAGATTCTCAAGGATCCTCAATCTGTACTCTCAGCTGCAGTGAAATACGAAGACTGCTTATTCTCCATTCTGTTGGGAGTATAATAGAACAACTTTATCTTTATCTTTCTCTTGTTAACATTGGAGAATTCCTTTTGTCCATTTTTCAGCCACAAACTTTTCACTGTTGCTGAACATATGGAAATGTTTGTGTGCATATATCTTTGTGTGATATATATTCCCTCTGGTGGCGTGGTGAGGAGTCTTAGGCAAGGAGTTATGGTAGGGCCCAGCAGTAGCAGTAGCAGCTATATATCAATAAAAAGCAATAGCATAAGATACTGGTAGATTGACAGGATAGTAATAAGGTAACAGTGCCCTTCTAGTCCTGTCACCATAGTTTTACAGACTCTAACACATTGTGTCTCTCTGCTACCTCTGTGCATTGCCTATCCTGAAATTTTTTTGTGCAGGAATTCTGCAAAGTTCAGGCAAAGACCTCATGAACATGTAACTAGTTTGAATATACTGCCATACAAATTGCCATTTTTGTTCTGGATAGATAGGTCTTGAAAAGTTGTTTGTTTCCTTCCTAAACCTCCATTTCCCCCCTTAGGAAGCAAGAAGATATATACATAAAATTTCATTTCAAATTCTCTACCTCCCATAAATGTTGCTAAGACCCAAGATCTTGGGATCCTGGACTAGTAGAGCTGACCATCCTCATTTTCCTCCGATTCAATACTTTCTTTAACTTCTGTTTGCATGTAACAAACTTTGCTATGTATACCTGTTCTCTTTGTCCACCTCTTTATTCTTCATTCATTACTCCAATCCTACTGCTTCTATATTTTGATTTGAATCCAATGCCATCATTGATTATTATCAACTTAGTATTTACCAAGAGATCCTACAGCTTGTATGTAGATCTTTAATGATTAGTACATGAATGTGTTTATTCTTTCTGTACTCAAATGCCTAGGGATACATTTTAATAATTCTAAAATATAATCCAGTTGTAGTTATTAAGAACCTTATCCTATTTGACAAAAACTGTGAGACATCAGACATTTTAATTGATTTGTAAGCCTGCCAATGTTTCAGGGATGTGTTAAGAAGACATTTGGAAAATAGAACAAGAACTTTGTTATTCATATAATAACTGCAAGAATCAGAGAATAAATACTTGTACAAGTTTTTGAAAAAAAATGCAAACTCCCAGAACAAAACAAGGACGTTCCAAGGCAATTTTCCAATGTTTTATGATAAAGAAGGCATAGTCTGAGATTAGAAAGCAATGGTAGTTATTACTTGACAGCCTTTCTGGAGTTTGTCATAAATGTACCACCTTTATTACTCTATCAAGACATAAATCTATTCTGCCTTAGGAATTTAGCTTCTGTCTTCCAAGAACCTAGATCAATATTCATCCATGGAAACTTAATCCTCAAGAAAAGTAACCATTGACTCTATTAACAAGATATACAATAAATCAGGGGAGTTATAGAAAATAATCTTACCATTTATTTGTACTCGTAGCATACTAAAACAGGCATAAAGAAAAATTATCAAATGAAGTAAGTTTGTCTGAATATATCTATGGGTAAATCTTAAGTATCCACAAATTGGGGGGAAGGGGGAATGGAGATTCTTAGTGAGTCCTGGAATCCATCTTCCATGTTTAATTAAGATTGCCCATATGTAGGTTAGAATATGATCGAATCCATAAGAAAAAAAACGGGGGGGGGGCTGGGAAGATAGCTCAGTGGTAGAGGGCTTGCCTTCCATGCATGAGGCCCTGGGTTTGATTTCTCAGCACCACATAAGCAAAAAGAAAAAAGCCGGAAGTAGTGCTGTGGCTCAAGTGGTAGAGCGCTAGCCTTGAGCTGAAGAGCTGAGGG
>NW_012267289.1:1234431-1239501 GCF_000151885.1 Dipodomys ordii | reverse complement strand
ACATATCTAAGGGTTCATTTTCCTGACATCACATTATCTGACCTTTTCCGCTTGACTCATACATATACTAGATATTGCAAATAAGGGAAACCATGCGACCTATGTTTCTTTCTCAGCCCACAATTTCTATACCTTTGTGATTTAATGTATGTGGTTATATAAATATGAGCTACTAAAATATTTGAGAATATTTAATGTATGAATAAATACCTTTTAATTTTTAAGTATGTATGCTTTGTTTATGAGGCAGATATACTTTGAATGTTAAATATTATACTTTATATTTTGATGCTTTTGATCTTTAAAATTATATTACATTATAAAATCATACTACTATCAAAATTCCTACATTATAATATCATGGGAATTTCTTCAAAGAACTAAGTTTTCTTAATCATTATGCCATTAATTATAAGTTGTTTTATACATACAGATTTGGAATCCATAATCTAAAAATATGATATAATTTAATATGAAAATCTTAAATATTTCTAGTTATAAGTGTAGTGGTTAAAGTTTAGACAATTTAGTAATCATTCCTGTGCTTTAAGTTTAAGTTCATATTAGATATAGAAAGTCCAGAGGAAGAAAAACTTTCCCACAAAAGTCAAAAAATAATAAAACTATGTTTAACTATTTTTATCAGTCTATAGTCTAAAATGTAACAGAGTATTCATATTTGTAGAGAATGTGGAAAAGTGTTAAAATACTTCATTATTCATACCAAATATATTCTTATGCTGAGCAAATGACAAATGTGCAACTCCTAGGGAAATATATACTATCCCTTAACTAAACTCTTTATGTGTATCAACTTAATTTTTATTCTATAACTTAGTCTAACAATTCTTCCCTAAAGTACAGAAATACAAAACACAAAAGCTTACATTGTTGTTTGTTTACTCTGAAAAGAGCGGCAAGTTTATATATGATGTGTTCAGAAAGTTCAATGCATCTTGGAAAATAACATATTTCGGTTAGAAGCACTTGGTTTTGAGAAGTATATAGAACATGAACATGTGTCAGAGGCAGTCTCTGTGATTTCAAATAAGGATTATACGATATCCCTCTTAAGCAGGACAAACATTTCTGACTCGCACTATTTCCCAATACCTTTTTAATCACTACAGTGAAAATAAAATGGCTTCTAAATTTTGAATGTTCAGATAATTAACAACATAACACATCCATTTTCTAGAATGTCCATTACTGGCCATGAGCATCAATCAAAGAAACTACTCAAAGAATCGAAACTCTGATATAAAAACAAAATCTTAAAATGGCTACCATAGTTTATTTGAAGTAATTAGCCTTACCTTTTAGCTGATTATTTGAAAGTTCTAATATTACTAGAAGGAATTTTTTTTTTGGTCAGTCATGGGGCTTGAACTATGGGCCTGAGCACTGTCCCTCAGCTCTTCAGCTCAAGGCAAGCACTCTACCGCTTGAGCCACAACACCACTTCTGTTTTTTTCTGGTGGTTTGTTGGAGATAAGAGTCTCACGGAGTTTCCTGCCCGGGCTAGCTTTGAACCACGATCCTCAGATCTCAGCCTCCTGAGTAGCTAGGATTACAGGTGTGAGCCATCAGCACCTGGCTAGAAGGAATTTTTGTACAGTAGTTGATAGGCCTTTCATTCTAAGTTTTTCTCCTCCCATATAACTTAGTGCTCCTAATGTAGTCATTATAAGAAAGAACATGATGGATCCTCAGAAAGCTATACAGAATTTTCCTATTATTCAGGAATTCAATTTCTAGGTACATATGCAAATGAAATTAGCATATATCCAAATGGCATTTGTACTATACGTTTACTGCAATAGTATTCACAGTAACCAAGAATGTTATTTGCCTAAATGTCTACCTATGGATTGTTGGTACACAAAATGTGACATACGTATACATAATAAAATATTATTCAACTATAAATGAATGAAATCCTATCATTGCAGCAATATGAATGAGACTGAATGATATTAAGTGAATAAGACACGGGAGGACAATTATTGCATAAAATTACAAAGATTTGTTACAGAATTTAAGGTACTGAAGAGTTGGAGAAGAATAAAGATAGGAAAAAAGGATAGTAATGACGGGATGGAAAGAATAACTTCTTTTTACTTTTTAAAAATAGTATTTTTTATTTTTATTTTTTGGGGTCTGGTCATGGGGCCTGAACTCTGGGCCTGGGTGCTGTCCCTCAGCTCTTCAGCTCAAGGCTAGCGCTCTACCACTTGAGCCACCGCGCCACTTCTGGCTTTTTTTTTTTTCTGCTTATGTGGTGCTGAGGAATCAAACCCAGAGCCTCATGTGTGCAAGGCAAGCACTCTACCACTGAGCCAACTTCCCAGCCCAAAAATAGTATATTTATTGTCATTGTAGAGGTTATGTTCAGAGAGGGTAGAGTTACACACATCACGTAATGAGTACATTTCTTTCTTGAACCATGTCAACCCTTCACTTGCTCTCTTCTGATGTTCTATCATACTATTTATATACCTACTAGGGAGGGTTTTTCAAAATCCAAGCACAAAAAAATGGGATATTTTCTCTAATGATATGGCAATTACTATTATCTAATCATTTTACATTTTTATATGTGTATTTAAATATTATACTATACAACGTTTTAAATGTATTTTTAATTGGGGTGGGAGGTATGGAGGTAAATCCCGATAGAGATGATATCAATCAATATGAACTATACTATACATTGATTTGTTAGATGGTAAGTCCTTACTACAACTATTTAAAATATTTTTAAACGTTTAAAAAATATTTGAAATATTTTAGTATTCAAATTCACATATATTAAATAATTTAAACATCCATGAATCTGCTTCTAAGGTATCTTCAGTCATCATCTCTACACCCTGATGAAACAAGCAGAAAAAATGCATGTATATATATATATATACATATATATATATATATATATGTATATATGCTGACACATAGCCATAATCCCAACTATACTACAGACTTAAGTATAAGACTGATAGTCCGAGGTCAGATGAAGCAACAAATGTAAAACCCTATATGAAAATTAACAAAAGCAAAGAAAACAATGAGGGGGCCTGAATTAAGTGGTACAAACTTCCCTATGAAACATGAGGCCCTCAGTTCAAGCCCCAGTTTTGCCAATCTAAATAGATAACATTAGAAATTATATAAAATATTTATTTCTGACTTCTTGTTTCATGGAAAATTTTCTCAGTGTTTCTAGTGATTCCTGAATCACTTTTCGTGTTTTAAAAAGGGTCTTTAATAGAACTGAGTATGATACTGTGTGCCGGGAATGTGATGATTATACAGAAAACAAGTAAGTGCACATGAGACCTTGAAGCTCCCAGGAGAAAAAAATATGGATTTATTATTGTTCATGTAGATTTCCACTTCTTCTATCAAGTTCATCAAAATATCAATTTTCCACCACATCAACTGAGCCCTGATCTTTCCTTAATCCCTAGGCCTCCACTATTGAAGAGAGCGACTTGCCCGTTGAAGAGTGTAGGTGAAGGATTGTTTCCTGCCTTGCATACATTGTGGGCAGCCAACACTCTACCAGCTCCTTACAAAGTTCTTTCACCAGCTCTTCACTTTCCTCGATGCTCCTTTCTTTCTTAACCCATTCTTCTTACCAGACACAGAGGCAGGGATCCATTTGCTTTTAAAAGCTTTTCTTAATTTCAAATAAAAAATACATTTTGATGCTGTTGTGGCAGCTTTTCCAAATCTCTACCATCTCTGCCATTCACTTAAAATCTCTAATCAGCTTTGATATTTTCCTGTTGCCCATATAGTTGTACTCTGGAATTAATTGTGTAAAATATGTTTCTGTTTTAGTGAAAAGTTAAATGCATGTGTTCAGTCTATCAGATTAATCCAGAATCCCCTTGTAGCATATATATATATATATATATGAAAATATATGAATATATAAGCACTACAACATATAGAAAAAACATTGCTTATAAATACTATAGACAAATACTCAACTAACCATGTGTAAGTCTTAAAACAAACACTGATAGATCATCCACATTTATTAAGCTGAATCAAACTGAGTTGTTAGTATTTCATCCTTCTGAAATTTGAGCCATATCACATGAATGCACTTCTAATTTTACCACCTCTACATATTAAAAAAGAAAATGAAAATAACATTTCTGGAGAAAAAACAATGTACACATAAACCTGAAAGCAATACTTCATAAAATTTTAGTGCACAAGGAGTTCCGGGAAGATGGCGGAGGAGAAGCTGGAATCTGAACAAGCTCTCGCATAGAAAGCAGTTTTAGAGTTCCAGTGAACAGTCCTAAGCCAGAGAATCACACCAAGTGTGCCATCACAGGACAGAGAGTTAAACAAGAGAGGGGAAGCCAAGGCAAGGAGACACATCTGAGCACTTGCCAGCAGCCGCGGCAGGATCGCGGCTGCGACCGCAGCCATGGCCATACCTGAGCCACAGAGAGTCCTGGACAAAGGAGCCAGACCCAGAGGGCGAGCAGATTCTACTCCACACCAGCAAGAACCGACAAGAGGCGGACATCTTCATCCTGCAGTTTGCAGACCAGAGACCACCCAGGACCCAAGACTCCGCATGAGTAGAAGCCCGATGTCCTCACTCCTTCTCAGGGAGCAGAGGAGGGAAGGCCACCCCTCCCCCCCCAGCACCGGTGATCTCCATCTTGGATACCGACAAAGCTCGGAGGAGCTGCCAGCTCCAACTCAGGCCTTGGAATAAAACGAGTCATTTAGCAGGTCAAAAGAACTTAACGGCAAAGTGACCTGCCAGACTCAGCTCCATCCAGGGAAAAGTCACCCAGCTCAGGCGCCAGCCATTGGAATGGCTTTCCTCACTGGGTAACCAGAGCCAGAGGCTGCCTCTCCCTCCAGCAGCCTCCACAATCAATTGAAAAACAGAAACCCTGAGAATGACTCCAGGCTGGGCTCTGTGAGTTTTTCACAAAATAGCTCCCAGGGAAAAGCTACTGTTTGTTGAAAGGCCTCAGCTCTACCCAGAACCTAGCCTCATCACTGCATCCCCCTCTTTTGTGATTCTCAAAG
>NW_012267289.1:1207853-1226451 GCF_000151885.1 Dipodomys ordii | reverse complement strand
AAAAGCCGGAAGTAGTGCTGTGGCTCAAGTGGTAGAGCGCTAGCCTTGAGCTGAAGAGCTGAGGGACAGCACCCAGGCCCAGAGTTCAGGCCCCACGACAGGATCCCTCCCCCCAAAAAAAAGAAAAACAGGGAAAAATAGATTACAAGAGAAGAGAGAGATGCAGACCTGATGTAATGCAGCTATATATCCAGAGGAACTATATTTTAAGCTACAAAAGAATATACTCATAGATTTGAGAGTCAATAAAACTGAAATCACAGTTCAGTGTGTTGGAAGGTCAGTGAGTAGGAAAAGGTGATGTAAGGATGGGGCCTGATTTTACAAGGCCTGTGCAAGATCTAAGGATTTTATTCTCATATGAAAAGCCATTGTAATGTTTGAGAATAGAGTTGAAAACAATTAGATATGAATTTTTAAAGGCTTGGCTGAAACTTGTTGAAATGGTTAGAGGCTGCAAATTTTAACACCAGTTGGGAATTTACTTCACCAATCTACATAAAAATTCAATAATGTATGTAAGGCTAAGATCTTTGCAATGTATAATACCTTAAAAATTTACTGATACTGACATGACAAGATAATCTGGATGGGTAAAATGCATGTTCAGCTTGGTTCTAAGATTATTATCTAATAAATTATAAATAAAAATCACAAACTGTAAATAATTTCTCAATTATAGTTTATTATGATACTGCATATAACTGGAAAAAGTAATATTTCAAAATTATTTCATCATCTTCAATGCTTTTAATTAAACTAAATTCAATCATCATAGTACCTAGAGAGCTCAGAGAAAATTCAGTTAAATGTAAAATGTTTTTCTGGTAATGTTCCTGATTATATGTATACATATGTCTACTTGCATAGATATCATCTTTGCCATTCTAGTAAAAATAATACTTTGGCAATTATTTACATAAGAAAACAATTTTCAAATAAATTATTTTTTATTTTTAACCTACTCAGGAGGCTGAGATCTAGATGTTGTGATTTGAAGCCAGCATAGTAAGAAAGTCTGTTACCCATTATTTCCAATGAACCATCAAAACACTGGAAATGAAGCTGTGACTCAAGTGATACTGACAGTCTTGAGCAAAATAGCTAAGGGACATTGCTCAGACTCTGAAATCAAGTTCAAGTACCAGGAACACATACAAAACATTTTGATGTGTTATTACTTATTTGGGAAAATTTATAGGACATCTCAACATTATTCCATATTTTTGCAGAACATAAATTTATTCATTAAATATAAATTATAAAAACACTTTTCCATAAGCTGAGATAGTATAAATCAGAATGTATATTGTAAAGACAGAATTTACAAACATTTTGTGAGTATCAAATGGAAAATCTTGTATTCTCTCACAGAATTAGATTTGGATTTAAGATAGTTCTTCCTTTTTTGTTAACCATTCTAAGTAAGTACAGCTACACTACAATTCGTATCACCCTTTTTCAGATTTTTATTTTTATCTTGTTAGTTTCCATTAATTATATAAAATGCTTCTATTATTGCATTAATATCTGTACATACATAATATAATTTGATCCAGTAACTTCCAATTTAAAAAATAAGCTTCCCACAGGTATTTTGTGGCTCACTTACTTTACATGTATAAAAATTATTTATTTGACAATTATGATATCTATTTTGATTGGGTATTTTTCTTCTGTATCAGTTCAAGTCTTTACACTAGCTGAAACAGAATATGTATACAAGGAAACTGTTGAAAAACCAGTGAAATATGGTAAGCAGAGAGCAAAAGAAGGGGAAAGAGCCTTCAACATACTTGATAACTTTGAAGGTCAAGTGGTGAAGAAGCACAACTGAGAGGAAGAAGCTGTAGTCTTCGATATGACTCTGAGATTGTCTTATTTAACCCAATGGATGTTGCCACAACAAAGTTTGCCTAATAAAGAAGTTTTGAATTGGGCATGAATTGTCTACCTCTTATACAAATGCCATGTTCAGACCCTGGCCCAAACCCGTTTAGAATGATGCTCCGTTTCTGCATGAATAGAAACAGATCTGAGGATGAATAAATTCAAATATCCTCCCTATTCAGGTTGTCTTGGCTGGGAGAATGTGAATCTATTACTATTGCCGTTTTGATAGGAAATGACTGACATGCTCTTGAAACTTTGAGTAACAGTGAAGTAAACTCTTTTCAATAGTTTTCTGCTGCTAATGGAGTCTGCCTAATAATAATTATAGCTTCACATTTTGTGAGAAACTTGGCATCAGAATATAGAAAAACTAATTTAGGACAGCCTTTTGACTAAATGAAATATCATGCTTCACAGATATGAATAGTCACAACCTTTTCAAATTCATGTATTATATCAGCACCTTAAAGAATAATCAGAGTTACTTTTTTATAATTTTACATATTTACTTTTTTATTTTTATTGTTTTTTATCCACAAATATAAACAAGCAATGGAATTGAAATGATAATTAAAAATCTCTCAATGAAAAATTCAGATGAATTTTAGAAGACTTTAAAGGAAACTAAACTATATTCCTCAAATTCTCCCATGAAACAGAAAGGTAGGAATCACTATAAAATTCACTCTATGAAGACAGCATTACACTTAAATCTCAAAACAGACAGAGATACAATAAAGAGAAATATAGGCATAACATATCTCTTTGATGAAGACAGATGCAAATTTAATAATTGCCAGCAAAGTTCAACAATTTCTCCTAAGGATTTGAGGCTGGTTCAATATATGTAAATCAATAAATGTAATATAACACATTAGCAGAGCCAAAGACAAGAATCATATGATCACCTTAACAAGTAAAGAAAAATCCTTTGACAAAATCCAACATTCTTTTAAAAGATTCTGAAGAAACTAGAAATAGATGAAACATTCTGCTACCAGTTATTTATTTGATTATTCATTTAAATTTATTGGAAATTTTTTTCATTTTTCTTTTCTTTGCTTTTGTTTGGCTTTCTAGTTGTCATCTGGACCTATGATCCATATACTGGCTCATAGATGTTCAGATGCATTTTGCAGAATTCAATTTGTCATGAAATCCCCTTAAGTTGTACATATTCTTATTATCATTAAGTAATTGTACAAAAGAGTGGTCATTTAACAAAGTAGTTTATAAGTACAATATATCTTGAACAATGTCACTCCTTTCAGTATTGTCACCCATCCCTTCCTTTCCCAGCCCATACCTCACTCTTCTTAATTTTGTAGGATATACATTGAATTCTTTCCCCCTTCTTTTCTTTTTCATTTGCCTTCCCTTTTCTCTGAGCCCCACCCCTTATATTTTACAAATTTACTTTCAAACTACTTGACACTAAATGATAAACATGGAATATAATAAAACAAAAAGTAACACTAAACATTAAAATTAATAGAAAGAGGTTCATAAATCTATAGTGAGATTATTAGGTAGTTATTCTTATATTGCTTAGGGTTTTTTATTGATATAATTAGCCAAAGCTGGGAGAATCTGAGGACTAGCTCACAAACCTAGCTCAACTTATTTTAATGAAATAATTAACAATAATGTGTAATTTATTAAAAAATTAGCAAATCAGGAAAATCCTATTTAAGGTAACAATTTAGGGAAAAATTAACAAGTTATTACAGATAGTCAAGGTAACAGATAGTATAAAAACGATCTAGCAAATGGAGATTATGGACATTAATATTATCTGAACATGAAACTCACATACTTCATAGTATTCAAGAATGATTTTGAATGTTGACAACAAGAAAGGAGAAAGACACAGGAAACATAATGCTTCTAACCACTAAACCAAAACTTTTACTCTGATAAAGGGAAAAAATCCAAAAAATTAATCTTATATGAGTTTGAAAGAGCTTTAGAAATGAGCAGGGCATTAAGGATAAATAATTACAGCTTGAAATCAAACATTTCTGGGTTTGCCACCTTTTATAAAATGATAGAAAAAAATAAAATTGCTTCCTCAATCCTCAGTATCTTTATACATATATATACATACATATATATAAATCAGATAATAATTGCAACAAAGCTGCTATGAATAATGAAAAATAACAGTAAATAATTTCCTTGATACTAATCTGTGGATTTAGAACATATTAAAGTCTGTAAATGAAATGTTATACCCCTGTATCAGAAGTTGAAGAATGTGATTTAGGAAATTTGTGACATATTTAGATTTAGATGCTACTAAATCAGGGAATCTCTTTCAACTCTCTGATAACTGTGCTAATGTAAGCAAAAGAAGTTATCAGCACCATTAAGGAATACAATAAATATGAATATAATATAATATCCTCTGAGAAATCTAAATAAAATCTTAACAAATGTCTTTTATTCTATAGGACCCTTTTAGAGAGTTCCTGATCACTAAGAAAGATTGCATAAAAGTTCCACTTTTTCTACAAGGTAGTGATATTTTTTTCATGTCCTGTAACAAAATCTACTTCAGCAAGGAATTCTCGAGATAATACAATGCTATATTGTATACATTGTTCAGCTTGAATAATAATTCCTCATCTGATATCCTCCACAGCCAGCAGTTCACATAACAATGCATCGCTTGTCCAGGTTCATGCTCTGCTGGCTTTCAAATGTCTTGCACTATTGCCTTTCTGAATTTAGCAGTTATATCTCTAGAATTAAGAAAATTCACAGAGGATATGACTTTTTGCATATTATAACTTCTTTAAAGCAACTTTAAAGCTCCTGAAGTTGTCATCAAATTTGTTGTGCTGCCATTAATAAGTTGATGTTAAAACGCTCCAGGGGTTAAAACAAGAAAGGTAGGTACTTGTTCATGTCTCATACCCTGTCTTAAATGTGTCCTCATCTCACTGTGTCAAATACATTGTACATTAGTGATCTGAATGTTAAACAGGGCCTGTGACTAGAGAGAGGTTAGTGTCAATGAGCTGTGAATCCTGGGTGAAAGAAAAAAAAAACCACTCCAAATTAGCCAAGCCATCTGCATGTTCTCCCTATTTATCTGTAGCCAATTAAATTATTCCCTCAAAATACTAAAGAAGAAAAGCTTTAACTTAATTTTTCAAAAACTGTTATTCATCTTCTTATGGTGATAAATTATTTTTCAAAACAGACATGGGAACCAAATGCTGATGGCTCACACCTGTAATCCTAGCTACTCAGAGACTGAGATCTGAATATCATGGTTTGAAGTCAGCCTGCGCACGAGAAAAATCCATGACTCTCAATTAACTAGAAAACTGGAAATGAAACTGTGTCTTAAAGTGGTAGAGCACTAATCTTGAGCAAAGAAAGTTCAGGGATTGCACCCAGGACCTGAACTCAAGCCCCATGTCTGGCAAAAATAAATAAATGAAAGAATAAAAAAAAGACTTGAGATCTTTAATGCCTAAAATTTAATTTGAATGCAACCCCTCACCAACTTAACCAGTTTAGATGATAAGTTTCTGCAACAACAAAGTTTAAAAATTATGTTAAACTAGAACAATGTAAAAATGTCAACATTTATTTTTCTAACATTTAAACATTATCTTATTCCATTTAGTGCTACTACAGTAGAATGTCACAGCGCAGTTGATTTATAAAGGCCAGAAAACCATTTCTTACACTTCTGGAAGTTGAGAAGACCACAATCAGGATTCTAGAAGGCTGTGTCTAGTGAGCACTGGCCCCTGTTTCCAACACACTACTGCTTTATTGCTGTGTCCTCAGAAGGAAGAAGACTTGAGTCTTCTCAAGGAGAAAGCAGCAGGCAATCTAGTCAACCACTGCTAAAGGCCTCTTTTTACAAGGGTTATAACTCCATTATTGAGTGGTGTAATTTTTATGACTTAAGCACTTCTTTAAAATTCCAGTTTTTTTTTCTGAAACTAGAATTTGCCCTCAGGGCCTTACATGTATTAGTTAGGCACAATATCAGTTTGCCATACTCCCAGTCCAAGGCCCAATCTTTTTTTTTTTTGGGGGGGGGGATACAATCGTGGGGCCTGAACTCTGGGCCTGGGCGCTGTCTCTCAGCTCTTCAGCTCAAGGCTAGTGCTCTACCACTTGAACCACAGCGCCACTTTCTAGCTTTTTTCTTTTTGCTCATGTGGTGCTGAGGAATCGAACCCAGGGCCTCCTGCATGCAAGGCAAATGCTCTACCACTGAGCCACCTTCCCAGCCCAAGGCACAATCTTTTAATGAATGCTATGGTGAGTATGTATTCACACCTACATGTTGTAATGGATACATTCAGAAAAATAGCAAGTGCAATTTAAGGGCCATATTTGATTTTACACAATGTATAGTAAATAATTTGCCTGTAAGCATTAGGCACTTTGATTTAGAGTAAGCTCTATTACAGATGATTTCTGGTGTAGCATCTTATCACAATCCCATATCAGAAAACAGAACAGAGTGTAGATGTAGAGTTAAAATTAAGTATCCAAATGATATTTCTACTTTGGAATAGAAATATATAAATATAAAGTTTCACAGTGCATAATATAACTGTAGTTTTTTCACTATCAAATCAAGACCATTTGGTACAAAATAAATCACATAAAATTTGGAAGTGAAACATCCCAAATGTAAGGTTTTCTGGAGACTTTATTTTTTTATTATTGTTTATTTTTTTCTTTTAATTTCCCTTCCCACTCAATGAAATTATATAGTAATACACTAGATTTTCTACAGAAAACTTGGAGGACTGAAAATTAAGATTACCTTTTCCATTCTCTTAAAAAAGTGGGTTTTTTGCTGTTTGTTTTTTGTCTTTTTGGAAGTGATAGCAAATGAGTAGGGCCAATTGATGTTGTTTTTGATAAATAGTACAGTGATTTCTGGTGCTGGCTCACACTATTTCCCTGGAACCATGATCAGGTTGTAGCTTTGCCAGCTCTTTCAGCAATTTCTCTATCATCTCTTACACTTTCTGGACCAAATCTTCATGTAGCTTTGTTGATGAGGATACCATTCATATCATCAAATTGACAGAAGTTGAGAAGGTCCATAGGTGCTGGTGCATCATTTGGTATATCAGGTAATTTGCCAAATTCCAATCTGCATTGCTCTCTTCTACTCCATATATCTTTGTTCTTTCCTACTGTTACCATTGCACTGTTTTAGGTCAACATAAGCAGCAAGAATAATAGCATAAATTAGATTGTTCAAGAAATTCCTGCAAAAAGTTAAGACCAAGTACAAGAAATTTGGTACTATTTATTTCTTAGTTATTTCATTAATCATTAATAGTATCAGATTTGAAAATAATTGACTTTTGGGAATTTATCAACTTATATATAGTCACAAAGATATAAAATATATTCTATATATATTTTTTAAAAATAGAATGAGATAAGTTGATGTTAGGTGAAATGAACCCCAAGATAAGTATTCAATTTTTTTCTTTCATGCGATTATTTCTAACATATTTATAAGATGATTTCTTTGTTGCTTTGTATGTCCCTTCCCCACGATATAACCCCTGCTTTCACTATAATTTGTGGAGGGGAATGAAAAATATATAAATAGAATAAAATAGAATAAGTAAAACAAATAAATAGGAATAAAGAAAATAAAACACAAAAAGTTGGATGGAAAGGAAGTACTTTCTGACATCAATGAAGAGGCCAATTTACTTATAGAAAAAAAATGGGTTTCTGTTTAAATGAAAATTCAGTCACATGAGCAAAGTCTCTGCTCAGAAATTGTTTGTTGAATTAAAAAATATAAATCAGATGGGTTGTGTTTTCATATAATACATGTTTTCAGAACTTTTGAATGAATAATCACAAATTCAAACAAGTTAATTGCATGCATTTATTAAAATATCAAATCATCAAAATAAGTGCATCTGTGTTTATTATAAACCGGAAAAATAGGCAAGCTCTTACACAGCTCTTAAGAGTGCTACCCTTTGGCATATTGTTAAAAACTGGTGAAAAATACTTGACACCATTGAAATAGTGTGTGTATATATAACTGTGTGGGATTCTGTACGTTGATGCTTTCAAACTTTTCAACATGGTTTAATGTTATCTCAAGTTGAAGTTTTAAAAATTACCTGAAATGTTCTATCACTTTTCTGAATAAAATAGGTTTTAATGCATCATTTCCAAAGAACGTTGGTTTTGGAAAATTGGTTATTAAGCATAATTTCTGCTCATTCCTGATGATAATACCATTCATTCATTATCTTCAGAACATTTACATTCATGATTATGTGTAAGTAATATGCAGAATGTCTTTGAACTTAGTGCTTATTTCATTATTATTCTTTTGATGATATGATGTTTCAGCAACGATGACAGAAAAATATTAAGACATTTAGGTAAAAATGATAGCACAAATCTTTCTTTTATCAAACAAAGGGAGCACTTATTGTAGTTGATATATGACACATCATTAAAAGAGAGATTCTCAATAATCCAGTTATAAAGGGAAATATATTGCAGAGAAAACTTACAATCTTTTGGAATTAATTACAGAATTCATCTTAAATTACATACAAGCAATTGTTCAAAATGCATATCAATAATTCTAGAATTTGTATCTATATTCTATTTTACTTTCCTGTCCTAAATTTATATCCTGTGTATAAGTGATGTATATTTTCTTAGTTTTCCAAAAGTGAATATCTATCTGGCACAATTTTTTATTTGAACAAATGAAGCATTTTAAGTATTTTTACTTAATTATTTCCTGTAGTGAAATGTACATAATACTTTTTAAGACTTGAACATGTGTCCAGTCTTAAAATCTTCTTGACACAGCCAAGTGGAGAGTGAGGGAGTCTCAAGGCTTGTGTTTCCTAGAAATAGTTGCCCACACAGTGCCCACAGAGCTTAAGTAAGTGGAGGGGGAAGCTGAATTCTTTTCCATATAAATTAATAGTTATATTAAGAATGGATAAAACGTGTGATCTGGACAAAGAGATTCTGAATTGCACACAGTTTGGCTAAGAATTGATCACAAATGCTCACATACACACACACATGCACACATATATAAAAATGATAATGTAAATAGTAGACTTGGACTTTTATTGATTTTTATCTCCTTTTGTATAAATGTATAGATGCCATCAAAGAAATATATATATATATATATATAATTCTTTAGTCTTAGCATGAAATGACATAACCAAATAGAATATTCAGTTACTATGCTATATAACAAATATTCTAGGTATACATTGATGTAGAAATATCTCATACCTACAAATTATTAGATGCAGGAATTCAGACAACTTTTAGCAATGATGGCTTCTCATTACTCCATCATGCCTGGGGCTTCAAATGGATGGCTCAAATCCTTGTGTCTGGCATAATTTTTACTTTATTCACTCAAATATTTTCGATGGCCAGTAGAAATTGGCAGTACACTCAGAATCTCTTGTACTCTCTATTTTGGGCAAAATTTGGCCATCCTCCCTGGATTTTAACTTAATTCTCATGGCAAGTTACCTAAGAGAAAGTCATAAGGGTCTTGTTTTTATTAACCACCTTCAAAGCATGTAGCAGTATTCCTGCTGTGTTATACTGACCAAATCAATTATCATCCATCATCCATATGGACGGGAAGAAAATATAGACCTCGGTTCTCTCTGAGGAGTGTCAAACTACATGTATGAAGGATATGTGGGATAGAAGATGGTATTGCAACAAATTAATAAATTACAACATCCAACAACAGCCCAAACACACAGCACAAAGTCGCAAACTAGGATTTACTTTTCTTTTAGTAAGCCTCTCACACCTAATCTTCTCATCTTTTCCCTCCGTTAACTAACATTTTTTTCCAAACAGTGAAATGCCTTAGTTATATCTTAATTATATTTCTTGGTTAACTCCCTGCTGTTTAAGGAAGCTTGGCTTTAACTGATTAAGATAAGGATAAGTTCTAATTTTATATTGCACTATATTAATCAGTAAATGAGGGAGAAGTGTTTTGTGATGTTAGTGTGATTGTGGCCAGGTCATCTATTTTATAAGGCATTGGGTTTCTGAAGTTTATTTAGAATTGAAGTTTGCTGAGGACCAAGGTGTAAGGTTAATCACCATTTCTGATACAGAACCTAGATCTCAGGAAGACCATGGTTGAGAACCAGCCTTGATTTCTTTTCAATTACTGAGGGTTTGGTTTGCTGATCTCTCTTGAAATCATCTATAAAGCCCTTTTGTCTTTAAGGGTGGTTCCATCTTCCTAATGTTTGAACTTATATAACAATATTTGTTAGGAATAAACATTGTTACGAGGTTTGGGGATGTTTATTATTTTTACTGTCACTAGAGGTACGTAAATAAATAACAGGACATTTTGTGAGAGTGACAATGACAACTTTCTAGTATCTTCTCTGTACTGAACACGTTTGTGGCCAGACATGTGATTACACAAATCAACTTATTGAAGTACGAATATACCTCAATGTATTCTGCTCAGTAGATTCAGAAATACTGCCTATCTCAGAGACAAACTACAGGAGCAGAATGTCCCAAGTACTATGAAAGTTTGTAGCAGTCATATATATATATGGGAGTGGATTGAACTAATACAAAGAGACAGAGTAAGGAGAGAAATGACTTGGCTTGTTAGCAGAAATTTAGGCAATTCCTATATTTAGAAAGAGAGGAAAATGATCAATTACCTTCTGTGATTTGTATATTCAAGTAGATTTTCATGGTTCCTAAGGTTATCCTTGGCTCACAATAAAATGACTAAAGAATCTGTTTGTGTTTGAGAGTCCTGATTCATAGCTTTAGGAAACAATCAGACACCCACACCAGTGGCGTATGCCTGTAATCCTAGGTACTTTAGAGGGAGACACCTGGAGAATCACAGTTGAAAGCCAGTCCAGGCAGAAAAGTCTGGGAGATCCCAGATGCAAATAACAAGGAAAATATTGAGACTGGAAGCGTAGAGAACCAACTACACAAACCTAAATTTTATGCAACCTAAATTTTATGCAATTGCTCCCATATTGTATATTTAAAACTGAGTAAACTAATGGGATGGGAGGGAAATTCTGGGAGAGAGTGGGGGAATGGTTGACGTTATCTAAAAAGAAATGTACTCTCTCACTGAGTTATGTAACTGTCACCAGCTGTACATCAGCTTTATACTGTAATAACAATAAAAAATTAAAAACTCAAGTAAACTAGCTTTTTAATTGTTACTATTTCTGTTTCCCTTATGAAAAATAGCATAATTTCCAATCTAATTAGACTGATAATTAGGATGTATTATGCTTATTGTTTATAGGATATATGAATGTCTAAGTATACTGCAAATAATTGCATCTCCAAAGGAAATTTAATATAAAATGTTTCTTTTAAATTTTAATCTTTGTCAAGAAAATGATCTTTGTGAAGCAGAAGCAAAGAGAAGAAATCAAGACTTTTCTTAGAACAAAAGGAAGAGCTCTTAGCATTACTTGTCAAAGATTTTTTTTTTTAATAAATGAAAGAGGCCGCAAAGGCCACTACTCCAACAATGTCAGCTTTTTCCTGTGATGGCAGGCTACTTAAATCACCAATAGATTCTCAGCAGTAGGGGATGTATCCCTAGTGCTCAGGATTCCTTCTGAAGGAAAGATATGGTGTTTTCATCTCTAACCGCTGTCAAGCATTTTAAAACTACTCCATGAGAACGTGCTTCTTGAATACTTAAAAATATTATTAATAATGACATAAAGGCTTAAAATAGCACAACATAGTTTAAAGTTCCTAAAGGATATTTTTGAAGTAATAGCCAGCAAGAAAAACAATTATTCAGGGACTTCAACACTTGAATAAAAATTTGACTTAACTAGAATATGTATTCTATGAATATATAGAAAACTGACAGAATACTTATTAGTTATATATGATAGTTAAATAGTTACATAGATAGATAGATAGATAGATAGATAGATAGATAGATAGATAGATAGATAGATAGATAGATAATATCTAGGGAAATGCTATAGTGACCTGATTTATCAAGTAATAATAAAGAACTAAATTATGAATTAATACATGTTAAATATTTACTACCTATTCAGCTTAAAATTTTGGATAACATGGCATTTTTGGACTTGAAAAATCAATTTTTTGCAGTCTGAAAAATCATGTCTTCAGAACTCCAGACGATATTTGTACTTCTGTGTAAAATTGTGTATCAATGCTAATAGAAATACAAATATGTACTGTTGGTTTAATAAATAATTAATTACTTTGGCCAAATAATATTGACACAAAGTCAAAAACACTTCTGAATGAGAAATGTCCTTACTAAAACTGGAGGTTTCTTTCAAACTCATCCTAACAGTATATTTTCAGTGAGGTAGATAGGGTTTATTTTGAAAGTTAATGCTATTGGTGTGATATAACATAAATTTCTGGGTATTGGTAAAAGTATTTTTCTTAAATTCCTCATTAAATATAAAAGCAGGAATTAAGGCTGAATGATACATTCATGCATGCATATTTTCTCAAATATATAGGTACCCTTTCAGCCAGGTACTTTACAAGATATTGGCAGGAATGACAAAGAAAGATTCCCAATAATATGATCACCTTGTCTTCACTTGTTTTCCTACCTTCCCTATTGTTATTACTTTCACAGTCTTTTAATAATTACCATCTCATCTTTTATTCCTTCTGAGTTTTGAATACATCTTTGTATGTGTTTTTATGTCACTTTCTCCTACACCATGATTTAATGAGTCACAATCTAAAAAAATTAAAAAGAAAGAAATAGAAAGAAAATCCTTTAGCTCTGTGTATTATATAGCATCCTCAGAGAGTGAGAAATGAGCAATAAAACATATTTACAAACACAAATGATCATAGATTTAACCACTGTGTTCAATGTTAATGCTTACGTTGCTTCCAGGATGAGAAGGAAGATCTGTTGCCAGTGCACAATGAAGGAGCGATATTTGAGGAATTATGTGGTAGAAGTCATCGTCAAAATGGCCAAGCACCAGTAAGCCCTGTTCCTATTTGCTCTGCTATTTTAAAAAATGATTTAGATGCTGATTGAACCAAGTTGCTCTATTGCAGTTGTTCATGGTTTTAAAGACACTCACATTTACTTTCTTAGTGTGTGCCCTAAACAAACAAACATTTAGGTATTTACTCTGTACTGCACAAATCCATGGCTCTACGACTGTCAATATCCCAAATCCATTAGGCAAATGCCTAGAAAAGTACAGAAAGTAAGCAACTAGAAGCATCAGCAAACAAGTGCAGAACTCCATAAAAAGATGCTCTCTTTGACCTTGCAGTTTACCATGCAGAACCACCCTCCAAACCTGGGTGTTGAATTCAATCCACTGTGCGTCAAAACATATTTGAAACAAATTGTCAGTGTCTTTAAGCAGTACAGTATCACAGCTATTTGAATGGCATTTACAGTATGTTATGTAATGAAGCAATCAAGAAGTGATTTCATGTATTTGACCACATATGAATAAGTTATATGCAAATACACTGTTTTATATAAGGAACAAGGGTAAATGCAGAGTTTGATATTGGTGAAGGATCCTAAAACCAATTCCCTACTGATATCTAACAGACTCTGGTACTAGGATAAGATCCAAATCAATGAAAAAAGTATTCGTTTCTAAATAATCTTTTTTTAATTTTATTTCAAGGCAGTATAGATACACATATCTTGTAAAAAACTTGCTGAAGAGAATGTCTGCTCTGTCTGCCTTTCCATTGGTCTACAAGTATCTCATCTGCCAGCTACTTCTATTTCATTTCTGTCTGCTCAGCCACAGAAAGGGTCAGCTTTCCTCCTTAAACATTTCTGTGGGTTCTACTATTGCATTCTCTAGAATCAAAGTGGGTTTTATAGGTTGAATTTTGTTCCATTAATACTCTCATATTTCTAACTCTGAGTGCCTCAGAATGTTCATTTGGAGAAGAGACCATAAAGAGGTGTTGAAGTTAAAATTAACCTAATGGGATATGTCCTGATGTAACTCAATAGACGTCCTCATAAGAACTAGATTACAGGTGACACCTGGCATTGTCTGTACATAGAGAAAAAGCCATATGAGGAAAAAACAGAAGCCAAGATGTAAGGCCTCTGGGAGAGAAAAGAAAAATGAAAAAAGGAAGGAGGTAGGAAGGAGGGAGAGGGAGAGAGAGGTCCCTTCTTTCTTTTTTTCTAAATTTAATTTTATTGTCAAGGTGATGTACAGTGGGGTTACAGTTACATACGTAAGGTAGTGAGTACATTTCTTGTCAAACATTGCTATCCCTCCCACATTTTTCTATCTTCCTCCTCCCCACCCCCACCAACTTATAAAGTTCATTTCCAACATGTTGTTTTGTGAATATTGCTGTTGCAAGGTTTCCCCTTTGTCCTTTGTCGCACCATTTTCTTGTTCCTCTTCCCTTCCCTAATCCAGATAAATGTATATACAATACACAGAGTACCAAAATCAAATACAGTGACAAGAGATAAACCATAGGGGGAAAAAAGAAAAAAATGCAAGGAAAAGAAATAACTTCACATAGTACATTAAAAACAACAACAAGAAAACCTTTTGTTTCCATATCTTGGAGTTCATTTAGCTTAGTGAATTTTAGCCTTTATACTTGTGAGAAAATAAAGTACCCTCCATACACTTTACTATAGCACCCCTGAAAATCTAATCCATGACTTTCAAATACTCATGGTTTGCATGGTTTGAGAAGACAAAGGGAAAAGTAAGAGACTGCCCTGTGAAGTATTTGTTGGATGAGTCCTTTCCACAAGAACATTAAATGAGATCAAACATACACTTTTATGTTGCTAGGATGTAGTAGTTAATGGTATACTAATATACTAATATATTAATAATCGACCTTGGCATTTTTAATACAGATGTCTAGAAATACATCTTAAGATTGAGGAAAGCCTTTAATAATATATTTCAGGCATATGGAAGTGCTCTTCAGTAACAAATAAAGAAAAAGTGAAAATACTAAAAAAAATGTAAAGGAATACCCACTAGCAATGCTTTTGACTATTAGTTGAGACCCTTCTGACTATGAGGTACAATAATCATAAGCCTCCCACCATGTTCACCCTGCCAACATACTAAGTCACTTGTAGGAGAATTTATGATTGTTGGGACCTACAGAGACAGAACGACACTTAATTTCACCAGGTATTGCTACATAATAATGTGCTATAAGCCTCTCTAAACAATTTAAGTTTGAAAAAACAAACTATAAAAGAAGTGAGAACATTTATAGCTTATTTGCTTAAGTAATTTTCATTTTCTTTATCAAGTATTTTCTAGACTTGTCTGGGCTCACTTTCAATATCCCCAAAAGGCATAACCATTTCCTAATATGATTTTCTTTTGGACACAAAATATTCTTTCTTTCTTATATGCATGGGGTATCTTCATGCCAAGAATATATAGATACCTAAATGATGTTTTTTCTATAAATATATATTTTAAAATAAAAATGTTCGCTTTACTTAAGTACAATAGTGTCTTATTTTTCATAAAGAACATGATCATTATACATGCATGACAATGTATAGCAAACAGAAATAAAAACTTGGTGTAAACTACCCAGGGTTAAAACATCCAGACATTACTGCAATTAATCATTAATTATTTTCTGCATTTACTTGTTTGTTTTCTTATTTATTTGTTTTCTTTGTGGAAATGTATCTCTGTCGCTTGAAGATTGTTGTTCAGCAGCATGCGTTGATAACTGATTACAGTGGGTTGGTGAAATGAAACATGCTTCCCCAGGATTTTCTAAATTTTTTTTGTTACTTCTTTCTTTTGATAGATCAAGCAAGATAGAGAAAGCCCAAGATTGTTGTAATCCTTCCAGTACTCATATCACAGCCACCTCATACTGGGTGCTGTCTGCACCTCATGCAGAAAGAAGTAGGAGGTATGAAAGAGGATGGTGCAGAGCTCACACAATAAAGCAGGCTCCCTGCAAATCCATAGCACACTCTCCTTAGGACATCACTCCCTTAAAGTGATTTAGAGGATGATAGTGCTAAGCTGGGCAGTTCCTACAAAATCACTATGAATAAAATAGAATGAACCAGACATTTTTTAGGCAACTGATCATGTCTACTGCAAAATTATGCATGCAGCAAGTATGATTATTTACTGGTTTTATTACACTTGAATTATCTTATAAGTGATTTTCTGTAATTCCAAAAGTGTTCATGAACGTGATTATAATGTCTCTATCCGATTAATCATCATTTATGAATTTTATTATTGAACAGACATTTAGGGTCTTTCTCTTTTATTAATATTCATGTAGTTTATTGATTCAAGGTGTATGTGGTTGATGGTTTATATAAGTAAAATTTCAGTGAACAGACCAACATTTCAGAATTAAGAACTTATTTTATATTCTGACCTCTTTGGGATAACATATAAATATATTTTAATAAGAAATCTTTTCTCAGTATGTAATACATTAGAAAAGTGTTTTGTCTAATTGTATACTTACTATATATATTGCTTTAAGCATAGTCTTAATAGATATTCTTCAGAATCAGATTGGATATAGCAAACCTCACAAAGGTTAGACATTGGAGTTAACACAATTAAGCAAATAATGCATTAAGTATTGCATATTTTTAAGTAAATTTACTTTATTGTTATTACAAATGTAATGTACAGAGGGATTACAGCTTCATGAGTCAGATAATGAGTACCTTTACTTTCTTATAGTGTCTCCTGTTCCCTTACTCTCTCAGACCCTCCCTCCCATCTCTACATCTTAATGTAAAATGTAGTATTAGTTGGAAATCTCAGTCAAGTCACTATGGTTAGATAAGAGTAATATGAAAATAAATGTTTTATTGTGAATAACAATTAGAAGTTGTGTTTGCCTGAATTTTTGCTGAATATTTGCAAATTAAGACTTTTAGTCATGTCTTTCCTTACTACTGATTTAAAACGTTAACATGCAATCAAGAAGTTAAAACTTACCAAATTTCTTCTTTTGTGTTTATCTTGGGGTTGGTATTTCCATCTGTTTTCATGTTAAACAATGTTGTACCCAGCAAAATAGGTGATTTGTATATTCCTTAAAATATTTGTTATTATAAGATTCTACTAAGAAAAGAGTTGTCTGACACTAAGAATAAATTACTTTTTTTTTTTTGTCGGGGCCTGGGCATTGTCCCTCTGCCCTTCAGTTCAAGGCGAGCACTCTATCACTTGAGCCACAGTGCCACTCCTGGTTTTCTAATGGTTTACTGGAGATAAGTCTCAAGGCCTTTCCTGCCAGGGCTGGCTTTGAACCATGATCCTCAGATCTCAGCCTTGTGAGTAGCTAGAATTACAGGCATGAGCCACCAGAGCCCAGCTGAATAAATTACTTTTTACCTCCACTCTCTTGAAGACCTTCTTCTTGATGAATATAATATTGTTAAATTAATATGCTATGACTACAACTAATTTCTGTAACTTCTGTACCTTTAGAGACTGGCTCTCTCAGCCCTGCCCATAAATACACGACTCCCATTCTCCATTTGGAGACACTGCGAACATTTTGTCCAAAATCTTTGTCATCTCAATCCTACCCAGTAAGCTTAGCTTTTTCTTGAAAAAAAAACATTTTTATAATAATTTTATTACTTAAGGATTCTCAACCACATGGAGAAATAGTAGTGTATATATGTATATATACACATCAAGTGGCTAGCTTTACAAGTTTAGAGATGTTGAAAATTAACACATTTTCCTACATAATTAATCAAACTTCTTCCAGTATCCAAAGAAGTATAAATATCATATCTCTGTCTAGACTATGTGTGTATATGTATATACACATATATATACATGTGAACATAGAAAACATCTATTTGAAGGAATTGTTAGCATGCTTATGGAGCCTAAGATGTCCCACAAATTACTCTCTACAGTGTAAATAGAATCTCACAAATATATTGAGTCTCATTTGTTAGGAAATGGAAAGACTTGGAAAAATTTATATTAAGCAATATAAGCCAGAGCCAAAGAAACACAAGTCCCATGGTTTCCCTTATTTGCAATAACTAGTATACAACTAAGATAATCTTTCCAGACAAGCAGAAAAGGTCAAAAGCTATGTACATATGACCATATGAGAGGATGCTAAGCAAAATGAACCCCAAGATAGGAACACAAGAGATTTTTTTTCCTTTGTCACTGTTGTTTTTAATGTACTATGTGATTTTTTTTGTTTCTTTGTATGTTCTTCCCCCATGGTATAACCCCTGCTGTCATTGTATTTGGTTCCATTACCCTGCATCTTGTATATACATTTTTCTAATTTGGGGAGAGGCAGGTAAACAACAAAATGCTGAAACAAGGATACAGTTTGACCCATTGTAACAATGAGACATAGGAGACACTAGGTTGAAAATGAACCTTACAACTTTCAGGGGCAGGGGTGGGAGGAGTTTGGGAGGCGAAAAAACATGGTAGGGAAAAAACAAAGGAGGGGTAACAATGCTGGCTAGGAAATGTACTCATAACTTTACTCATGTAACTGTAATTCTTCTGTACAGTATCTTTACAATAAAAAATTAAAAAAGAAAAATCCCACTAGAATGCTAAATATGTGTGTGTGTGTGTGTGTGTGTGTGTGTGTGTGTGTGTGTGTGTGT
>NW_012267289.1:1199723-1207803 GCF_000151885.1 Dipodomys ordii | reverse complement strand
TGTGTGTGTGTGTGTGTGTGTGTGTGTGTGTGTGTGTGTGTGTGTGTATAGATAAACCTTTGAGACAGATTCAACCCCATATTTACAGCTGAAAAAAGAAAAATCCCACTAGTGTGAAATGTGTGTGTGTGTGTGTGTGTGTGTGTGTGTGTGTGTGTGTGTGTGTGTGTATTGAGATGAACTTTAGTTTAACCCCCAAAGTTTGAGAACCAAAAACTAAACAGGTGCTCTTTTACTTGAACAATTTTCCTAACTCTTTTGCTTTATGGTGTTTTTGTTTTTTCTTTTCTTTTGTGTTTTTGTTTTTCTAGACATGTCTCATAGTTTTGCCTGCACTGGCCTGAACAAGGATCCTCCACATAGCCAGGATTATAGGCCTGAGTTACCAGGCATAGCCTCCCTCTGTCTTTATTCTCTCCTTGTTCTCCTTGAACTCCTGCTTCAATCTTAGTGCTAGAATCACAGTAGGTACCATCGCTGTAAGCTTCTCTAGTTAGATTTTAAACTAAAATGGAAAACCAAAAACAAGAACTGATGAAAAACATGAATTGTAGAATAATATTTTTCTGAATAAAAAAGGTGAAAAAATAGCTTAGAGTTTAAAAACATCATATTTATATTGTTCTGATATGATGCATTAGGATTTACAGCTTAACAAGTGATTTGGATGTTTCTCTTACTTTTCAAGACAACCTTGAACTGGCAAAAGCTAACTACCACTCTTATGGAGAAGGATGTACAGATCTCTTCTGTAACAATTATACTGTCATTAACAAAACAATGCCAAAACTATATGCTATATTTTCTGACAAGTTGATGCTCTCTCTAACATTGAACTCCACCATCAAGAAGGCAGGGCAAACCAAAGTAACAGCGATACTCAAAACACTATGTTGGAAATGAACTGTACAACTTGGGGAGGGAGAGGCTATGGGGAAGGGAAAGTAGTAGAAAAATGAGGTATGGGTAACAAGTTCAACAAGAAGTGTACTCATTAGGTATATAATGGTAACCTCACTGTACATCACATTGATGATAAAATTAATTAATTAAATTGATTAATTAGTTAAAGTGTTTGTTTCAATCTTTATATATCACTGCAGCAGTGTATTTCAAGCAGATTTGTAAGGACAATATTTCATTTTGGTGGAAAATTGGTAAAAGGAGAGATAGAAAAGAGCAGGAAAAAGTATAGACCGAATGATCCCAAAAGCGCTGTCTTTGGGAAAGATAAAAGGAAATCCCATTGCAGAGAAAATTGCCCATGTTAATAAACATTCTATCATCCTGTCTCCATAACTCCATCATTCCCCCATCTGCTCTTAAGATCCTGAAAGAGAGTTCAAAATTGCCTTTGAAAGGTTTAATTCATTTTGTCTCAATTACAAAATCTCCTATATAACTTGAATTTCATTCATAAGACAGTCTTTAACCTTCCAACCTTTACTTCAGATTGAAGAACTCAAATTCTTTGTTGTTTTTTCCTGTGTCCCCCAGGCTTTTCTCATTCATTGAATTCTGACCACATATGATGATGCTAAGTGAAATGAACTCCAAGACATGAACACAAGGGTTTTTTCTTTGTTATTGTTTATAATATACTATGTGGTTTCTTGTTTCTGTGTGTTCTTCCTCTATGGTTTATCCCCTGTTGTCACTGCGTTTGATTTTTGTACCCTGGATATTGTATATATGTTTATCTGAACTAGGGAAGGGAAGGCCAAAAGCAAAATGGAGAGACAAAGAACAAAGAGGGAACCAATGCAACAGCTATACTCACAAGACAATATGTTGGGAATAATCTGTATAACTTGCTGGGGGGGGCAGGATTAGGAGGGGAGGGAAAGAGGGAGAAAAACGAGGGAAGGGATAACAAGTTGAACAAGGACTGTAATCATTACCTTGCTTATGTAACTGTAACCCCTCCATACATCACCTTAACAATAAAATCAAAAGAAGAATGAAAGAAAGAAAGAGAGAGGGAGAGGAAGGAAGGAAGGAAGGAGGGAAGGAAGGAAGGAAGGAAAGAGAAGGAAGGAAGGAAGGAAGTAGAAAAGAAGAAAGAAAGAAAGGAGGAGCCAGTTTTTGAAAGGCCTAGATCATGCTTAAAGTCAGGGACTTGTTTTTCTTTACCAATTGTCCCTGTGTTTGACACTAGTGGAAATTATTACAGTGCTAGTCTCCAAAGAAAGTATCATGACATGTGACAGCAGTGATTTTTTTCCTGATTCCAGCAGGCCAAGTTTACATACATGTGGCTGGTACAGCCACAGTGATCGAAGAGAAACAGGTTCTGTTCTGTGACAGAATTGTTTCCTAGATTTCTTTAGAACATTCAGGAATGTATCTGAATAGATGACTAGGTTAAATAGGCCACAGGATACAATGATTATCTAAGTGATGCGTTTGAAAACAGACAAATTTACTTTTTAAATAAATTTTAGTATTACTCCTGTTAGTTTTACTTATAACCAAACTTTAACAATCACTGCCCTTTCTTCTCCTGACAATTTAAACTCTTTTAAGCACAACATAACACATACAAGCAGTTAATAAGTATCCTAATGTGTTGAGTCCTTAAATTATACATCTAATATTGTTCCTAAAAGTTTTTGTATGGGTCAAAAATACCATGAGAATTAGATATCAGTTCTTATGTAGTGAGCTAAAGTAAAGATTGTCATAGGATGAGTGAAAAGTTGTATCTCTCTTGCAGAAATTCCAATTAGTAAAATATTGAATCTAATATACAATGTAAGCTTTTTTTATAATTTCAGGTTTGGAGTAGGACGATCTGTCCCTAAATAAGGTGAGTATATGTGTGGTCCCTGTCTTATCTATTCTCTTTTCCCTCATCAGTAAATGATGCATTAAAACCAAGTATACTACTATTCAGAATGATATTTCCATATAAAAATTTGGATTAGTCCCTGCAATGATCAAGAGTATTGTAATAACAGATAAGTGCTTCAGTTTTGAAAACTTTAATCTAGAATATTGTACCAAAATATGAAATATTTACCTATGGTAGTCTATGACAGAGCTCCATTGGTCAAGCTTCCCATGCAGGGCCTTGCAACAAAATCTTGGAACAAAAGGAACACGACAATTTATAAACTTGTAAGTACAAGTAAAGAGAAAAACAATGAGGAAAAATAAAGTCTTACTAAAATCAAAGAAATGAGAATTCGTGTGACAAAAAGGGCTTGACAGAAACTATTTTTGCTTTTTGCATTTAACTTACACGGCAAAGCCTAACGCTGTATTTAGGCGCACAAATCTGTATATGTTTTTCTTTTCATTTAAAATGATTACAAAGGCAAAAGTAAGAGGTCAGAATTAAAATTTATACTAAAAGCTTGAAGTCCAGCCTCCTAATTGCATGAGATCTCTCTCTCCAAAAGCCATGAATTTCCTGGGAATTTAATTTGACTTGAAAACACCATGAGCTATGTGAATAAATATATTTCTATTCTAATGAATTCTTCTTTCCTGCAATTACCTGCTACAAATTCAAAGTCCAAATTGATGTATATCTTTAGTGAATGTGTAAAAGTTTTACATATTGAAGTCCACACCTCATTTAGTTTCTTTTATTGTGGATGCCTTTTTTCCCCATTACCCTGAGTTTTAGAAACGTTATTTTCATCTTGTTAGCTTACAAATTTGGAAAGTATTTTATTTAACAGTTTAAGAGACTTAATAAAGATATAAATACATTCTCATCAGATGAGAAACTATATAGAAAATTAGTTTGACAATACTGAGACTATACTTACTAAATATATGCTAAATTATATTTTATTTATATAATGAGAAATATGAGTCAAAATATAACTGTTAGCAAATTATAGTATAATCATTTAAAGAACATGAAGAATAAAATTGAAAGTTATTGTATAACAAAGTTTAACTTGTATTATAAATTATAAATTATTATTGGAAGCATTAGTGAAAAATCTAAAGGAATAAAAGTACATTATTTTGTGCATATGAAAGCAAGAAATAGGAAACAGTAGAGACCAGTAAAGGAGTATTATAGTAAGTTAGAAGTGCTTTAGTTTTGAAAACTTTAATCTAGAAAGTTTTAATGTACCATAATATGAAATACATACAGTAGTCTATGTCAAAGATCATTGTTATATTCATAAAGAAAAATATTTAAAATTGTCAATAATCTTATTAAAGGAGAATTCTCAGGTTATATAATTTCAAAACATTACTGTTCTGTCAGCACTACCAAAATAATGCTATCTTTCAAAAAATTAATGTTAAATTTTGGCAAACATTAACTATTTTTATCTCACATTTGAAATAAATTACTTATATTTTGCATAGCTAAGTCTTTAGTCCTTAGGCAGATTAAATGTGACAATTTATAATCTATTCCTCACACAATTCAGACATTGTTGAACAAAGAGACTTCCTGAAATCTAAGATTTCATACATTTGGGGCTTTATTGTGGTGAATATAATATATATATGATGCAATTATGCTACATATCTTTTGTCTACTAGGCCTGATAAGAGATAACCTTTGCATCTGAATTTAGTATGATGTAGGCACATTGTTTAATGCTTATTTCCACAAAGTTGAAATTAATAACATTGCCAAATGTATGTAAGGAAAGGCAGAAACATCACGACCTCTTGGTAGAATAGACGTGGACTTCCCCCTGGAGATGGAAGCGGGCAGAATGCAAGGAGGTAAGCATCTCTGACTCCTTAAGCGGTTCAACTACGAGGCATGGCTGGGCAGAATGGGTTTATTAAAGCATCTCCATGGCTCCTCACAGAGACAGGAGACAAGCAAAACGGACCAGAGGAGCCGTGACGTGTGGCGTCAGACTGACAGCAGAAATGTGAGAGGAATCTGTGCAAGTCAGGGCTCAGGCTGAAGGCAGCTGGACGATGACAGGGGAGCCGCGAGGGTCGCTCCTAGCACAGCACTTGTGCCATGACTGAGGGAGCCCTGGGGCTTGCCAAGGAGGAAGCAGCTGGACTGGGAGGCAAATGCAATTGCTGAGGCAGGAAGCAGGTGGCCACGGGAGGTGGAAAGGTTGATGCACATGCAAGGGAGCAGCTGCCCCTCACATTGCCTCCTGCAGAAAACTCCACAAAGATTAAAACGTGAAGGCAAAAGCATTTATTTTGACTAATCATCCTCAAAGGCAATTTTGACACCATTGCTGAAAAGTAGGAGTTGCTGTGGAACAACATTGCAAAAACGGTGGATTCTCTTGGGCTAAATTGTCTGAGAAAGAGCAGTAGCTACAAGCACGTTTCCATACAGGCTGCTGGTCAGTGAGGAGGAATACATCATTTACTCCTGACTTACATTGACTGATGTGTGCTTCCAAGCAAACTGCTAAGTCCCTCTGAACCTAGAGTACCGCTGGAAAAAAAAAAAAAAAAAAGGAAACCTTGCTATAAAATATAGTCCTTCTTTTTGCAAACAAAAAGTTGCCAGACAGGCTATGTATACAAAATGCTCCAGTGGCCAACCCAAAGTGCTTTGGTATAACTTCAAATTAAGTTAAATAAACAACTTTCAAATTAAATGAAAGTCCTCTTTGTAACATTGTATTAATTAGAATACATCCTGAAATCATTCAATGTGAATTTGCTGAGCTGCTTACTATTAAAGTTTTCTACTGAATTAAGATAATCAATAAATCAACATCAAATTTTCTTCATATTGGCCATTTTAAAGGAGATAAGCAAAAAAATTAAGAACATTTTTCCACTCATTCTGAGAGAATATAACTTTTTAGCTTAATTTAGACAAAATCCAATTCAATCTAGCTTGTTCCTGAAAAAGCTCTGGTGTCACTCCAATATGAGAAATCTCCTCACCAAAAACAATGGTGCTTTTCCAAACCTAAGGAACAATAGATAGCAGATGCTTAAATTCTTAGTAGATTTTTGGTAGGGCAATGTAATCTGCATTTTAGTGTTCCAGAGAACAAGAAAGTTTCAGAAACACAGCTCCACTAGTTATTAGAGAAATAACTCAATTCACCTAGATTCTGTCTTAGGACAGACCATCCGTGACAACAACTAATAAATTGTGCATGAAATTGATTTTTATCTATACTGGAGGTACAATTTGTCCAGCAACATGTCCTGTTTTCTGTTGACGTACATTTTCATTTTAGTTGTTTGTCTATAGTTTCAATCTGTGCATAACCTCATTTACAGGAAAGATTTTAATTTCTTTCAATTATGAAGTTTATTTTTCTCCTTCCTTTCAGCTGACTGATTTCTCAGTGAGGAAATTTCAAGTCCTAGAATTCAATTTCTCTCTAATTGATTTTACTCCAAGGTAAAAATTCTTAAAACAATCAAGGCTCAATTAAACAAAGATTATGGTCACAAAAAAGAATGAACATCATACTTCTGTGAATTCTATTTATTTTTGTTTTATGCTTTGTAAATACTATTCACTTGCTGCAAATTAAAACTGATGTCGTAGTTAATTTCAGACACAAATAGGGTGGTTCATGCTCTTTTTATCTTATCCCATGCTCACTGGTGCTGTTATAATGGAATTAAACTGAAATAAGAAATAAACATTTGAGTTTGTTTCCTTGTTTTACAACCTTTGCACATTCCAGCTTCTCAGCATAAAAAAGGATTAACTGAGCAGAGGGCACTGTACCAGAATACTAAATATTTCTGTTTTGTATGTCCTTGAGCAAATTTGAACTGAAGAAAGAAGGAACACAGCCATACTCTTTACTTACCCAGTACAATAAAGCAACAGACTTAGGGACTAAATTCTTCCACCATCTAAGCTATGTCTCATGAATAAATAGAAAACTACAGAAGATCTTTCTGATCACTAGACTTCTACTCTAAATACTGTTGATATAAGTTTTCATGTTATATATAACGAGTGAGTATATTTGTTGATGAAACAATAAAATTCTGGAATAACAAAATTATGTGTATTTATACCCAAATTATGCATTATGTCAGAGTATTTTTTTCCTTACTTTGATAGATGGATGGCATTCTGTTAGTTCAAGAGGAATGTGAAATAAACAACAGATTTAAGATTTGTTGAAGAAATTATTAATTTTCAATTAGTAATATGTAAACCAAGTTTTTACAAATAAAATATTTCTTACCACTTTAAGATGTATAAAATAAAAGATACATAAACTTTCAAAAAGTAGAGATTCTGTAATTGTAAAACTGAAATAGCTTCATTCCAAATATTTACAATATTAACTAACTTTACAACTTTGGGGCGGGGGGAGATGGGAGGGCACGGATGGGAAGGGGAAACAAAGGAGGAGGCAAAATGCTTGATAAGAAATGTACTCATTACCTTTCTCATGTAATTGTAACCCCTCTGTATGGAATTCAGTTAAAAAAACTTATTAATTAAAAAATTATTTACAATATCCAAACAAACCCAAGAGGAAACAATTACCAATCTTAAATTATAATTTTTCCATATATGACTTAAAACACATAAAATCTAGAGCCAGGAGGTGTTTATCCTTCATTTAAAGTTCTCTGGCAGCTTCTTTGCCTTGACTTGTATATGTATATGCATATGTGTATGTATATGTATATGTGTGCATGTATGGAAACACATGCATACACATGTATCTACATGTGTGTGTTCATATATGCATTTGTATATATACATGTATGTGCACATGTGTGAATAATACATTCATGTATGTATATATATATCCTTACAGAGTTTTTGTTTTTGTTTTTTTTTTTTTTTTTTTGTGGGTCATGGGGCTTGAACTCTCAGCTTGGGCACTGTCCCTGTGCTCTTCAGCCCAAGGCAAGCACTCTACCACTTAAGCCACAGTGACACTTCCGGTTTTCTAGTAGTTTATTGGAGATAAGAGTCTCATGCACTTTCCTGCCCGGGCTGGCTTTTTTTTAATTTAATTTAATTTTATTTTATTTGTGAACATACTGTACAGAGGGGTTACAATTACATGGGCAGGATAATGCATATATTTCTTACCAAGCATTGCAGCCTCCTCCTTTGTTTACCCTTCACATCCCTTCCCAGCCTCCCCCCTCACCCCCCACCCAATCCTTCCCC
>NW_012267289.1:1173561-1199673 GCF_000151885.1 Dipodomys ordii | reverse complement strand
CCCCCCCCCCACCGATGTTGTAAAGTTCGCGATCCTCAGAACTCAGCGTCCTGAGTAGCTAGAATTACAGGCGTGAGCCACTGGCGCCCGGCTTCAGAGCATTGTTTTTAATGACTCATCAACTCAAAATATGTGATCTTTTTCATGTGGATTTTTTTAAGTTTCTTTTTTGTTTGATGTCAGTCCTGGGGCTTGAACTCAGGGCCTGTGCTCGGTCCTTGAGCTTCTTTTGCTCAAGGCTAGCCCTCTGCCTCAAATGAGCCACAATTCTACTTCCAGCTTTTTCGGTAGTTTAGTGGAAATAGGAATCTCACAGACTTTGAACTGTGATCTTCAGATCTCAGCCCATTTAATAACTAGGATTACAGTTACGAACCATCAATGATTAGAGTATTTTATGATTTTTGTTGTTGTTGCTGCCCCTGCTGCTGTTTTGCGGGTCTTGGGGTTTGAACTCAGACCCGGAGCTTCTTTTGGTCAAGGCTATTGCTCTGTCACTTGACCCACAGTGCCACTTCGGGCTTTTGCTGAATAGTTTATTGGAGATAAGAGTCTCACAGACTTTTCTGCCTGAGCTGGCTTTAAACTATGATCCTTAGATCTCAGCCTCCTGAGTAGCTAAGATTATTGGTGTGAACCACCAGCACTGGTATATTTTATGTTTTTATGGGCAGAATTATTTTCTCAGATTTCATACATTCTACAGAAAGTCTGTTATCCCAGAATGGTCTAATTCAGAACACTCAGTAATATTGAGCATCAGAGATGTTCCAGGATTCAGGGCCATCTCTGTGACTTAAACACTACACATCTGTCAAAAAACAAACTTTACAATTTGTGGTGGGGGGAGAAAGGGATGGTAGGGGATAGCTGAAGAGGTAGGAAGAAGGGATTGCAGGGGAAAAACAAAGGAGGAGGCAACAATGCTGCATAAGAAATGTACTCATTACCTTGCTCATGCCATTGTAACACCTTCATACAGTATTTTCACAATAAAAAATTTAATTAAAACAGATGTGAGCTGTGTTTTCTTTAAAACAGATTTTATCCTTTTCAAATTTTCTCTTAGGTTTAAGTAGAAAAAAAATGTTCAAAGGATGAGTAAATTTTCAAATACTAATTTTCTGAAAGATCTATATTGGACAATCTGCATTAATTTAAGCCAATTTAGCAGCCAAATAGCAACTCATAAGAAACACAAATGTTAATTGAGAAAGATGGAACAGTACCACAGTGACCTGTTTCTGTGAATTTGATGTTCTATTGCTAAATATTAATATGTCTGCCTAATTTTAAAAGCAAGCTCCATCTCTGAACTACTCAAATGTGAAGGTAAGTACTTGGATAACACTAAAAGTGAGCACCCTCTTAAACACTTACACATTGGAATACTCACTCTCCTTATTCTGATCCCATTCTACAAAGAGAAAAAATGTTACTATGTTCCCAAAGGAATGTAAAAATGTCTGTTTAATGCCTAATTTGGTTATGATCAAAGTCTGATATAAAATCAATTCCCTATTATCCAGTGACCAGTCACTCCATTGTAATAATTCTCCAAATTAGTAACTGAAATTATACAACTTATCTGTTGCTACCTTTTTCTTATAATTATGCTCAAGTTTATGATTATGTTTACCTCTGTGGATTTCATTGAGCAAATATTACTGATTGGTAAATGAAGAAATCATCGAATTATAGAAGTTTCACATTAATTTATTAATGTCTGGACACTTGGCCCACAAAATCAGCTTTTATGAAATAATATTTCTTTAACTTTTCTCTAATAGAAGTTAATTCTGATTTTTGTATATCTGTTTTGAGTGCCTGATGGAAAAGTTGTAATCTTATTTATGTTCAGAGAGCTCCCCACAGCTTCAGGATTCTGTGAACAATGAGATGTTGTACAGTTCCCAATCACTAAAGCAGGATATGAGAGAAACCCTAATATGATTTCAATAATCAGAGTCCCTAGAATTATTTTCAGCCTCAAACTCACAGTTTAAATATAAGTAGTACACAAACTCTATTGCTTAAGCGATAATGTTTCAGGGTCACGATGAGAAAATCTCTTTAAAAAAGGGAAATTTAATCACAGAATGCACTATTAACCAATGAGCACAGTGAAGAAAATTGAGGAATTACCAGCAAGGACAAGTTGACAACTGCTAATTGAAACACTAAGCAAAGGTCAATCATGGTAAATGATTGCAATTTTCCCAAATACTGCTAAAATGAGATCTCTGTTTCTTCTGTACTAGGGCACTGCTAATTAATTTTCACACTGGAAGGTGAGCTTAGATGACTATGACTTTTTAATTCATAGTTTAGTTCCACTGAATGAGGGCATACCTCGGAGTGGGCCTCTAAGGAAAGTTCAAAATGGTAGAAGAAATAGGAGGGGGAAATTTCTCCATTAATTTGAGAAACAGCCTGAGGCTTTAATTCAGTTTCTTCCTTTTCAAAGGCAAGGGCACTTCTAAAAGGATTGGCAAAACAGCAAGTAAAGTGGGACCAGTCTTCTGCTGTCAGTCTTTCAGTCTAATTTGATATTGCCTCTTTCCACCTAAATTCCCATCTGATTTCTCAGCATAAGAAGCTTTGCCTGTTGATTTACAAATAGGAATCCCGAATTTGCCTTTGCTATTGCATGACTCCAGTGTTTCCAGGGAGTAATAGTGAATATTCTGATTGTTTCCATTTCTTTGAAGAAGAGTTACTTTAATGATAATTTCATAATCTGAATTGTAGTGAAGCAAGCATTAAGAATAGAGGTAAGTTAAACACAATTTAAGTAACAGACCCAAGTGTTCTATGAGAGGAATTACTTTTAAGGTCACATCTTGATCTGGGTTCACTTCTAATCATAAATAATTAAATTGAAGAATCAGTAAAATGACAGCTTCCACTTCATTTCTATTAATCACTGTTACAGAGGAATGGGAAAGTGACATGTAGTTTTAAAATCATGATGTGATTTTGCTTTATAAATATTTATATCTGACATGGTTTGATTTTAACAGCTTTCCAATAAGTGTATGAGAGCAGAAAAATGCCACACTTCAAGAGTAACATTTTATCGTAGGACAAATAATTTCCCTTTCAAATCATTAGCCCATCAGAGAAAGTTAAAACATCATTTTATATTGTGATCAATAATGTAGATATTTTGTACACTTGTAAACGAACATAGTTACATACTCATAAATACATACACACTTGAATGCATATTAGTTAACACGAAGATATTTTCCTCACTCTCTCACCACGTACATCTTTTTTTATCTTTTTTCTGTATCTGATCACATGAGTATAACTGTAAAACAAAATGTTGCAGGAGGCCAAATATTATAGAAAGCCAAACATCATTGAAAATAAAGCCAATAATGTCCTTTAAACATACAATGTGTGTGCAAATTAAGAGAAGCATGACATATAATGCTGGATTAGCATTGTTCATTTGTTACTAACATGCAAGCATTAAAACCACAATACTATAAAGTAAAAAATATATGCCTTGTTGTATACATTAGAAAACATCTTATATTTATAAATTGTGGCTGGGGAGAATGCTAAGTTTCCAGTATTCTTTGATTTTTATTTAAAATACATAATTTTACATACAGTCTAGTTTATACATAACTATTTTTAAAATGTGGTATTGTATCACTTGTGAAGTGTGCTAAAGGAATCATTCATATTTTTAGAATTTACAATAACTTTTTATGTCATTAAAAAAGATGAAAGCAGTATTTTCTTGCTAAAATAAGATCCAGGAATTCAAATTTCACACATGTTTATTATCAATTTACTCAACAAGAACACTGAATTCTTCTAGTGAATATGTGTAATTAGAGGGCAGTTACATTGATATAATTAACTGGACATCTGATTGTAATATTATTATATAGGACTTTTTAAATTTTTTAATTGAGGACTATCAGTTGACTCTAATTATTATTTTTTACAATATATTTAATAGTCACAGGCATTTTTTGCAATAAGGTAAAGATAACAGACAACTCAATACAGGAAAAAATACAATATAACAGTAGTTTCTCTGTTGGCGATTGGAAAACATTTTACAGTAATATTGAATTTTTCATAAAACTGAATATAAATGTAATTTTGTAAAGTTATAAGTATAATTTCATATAAAATGAGTATTGAATTAAATATGCAAAGTTGTTGAGACATTCACCCCACAGAAAATAAGTTGAAAATTATCATAAGAGGTCCATAGAAATCTCATTTCTAACTGACTTGTATAAGAAAGGCTGCAAAACTACTATATCAGTCTCAGATCTGAAGAAAGTTAACTATATGAGTCAATAAATTTCTCAGCATCTATTAAGTTTTAATACATTTTATGCAACTTAATTATTGTTTTTAATTTAGTTGTCAAATCTTAAAATGTTGAGAGGACAAAGAGGACATGTTGGTACTTTAACTATATAAAATTAATGCATTTTCCATATACTTACCAGTATTCTCTTTTTATGTGATGTAATGAATAGCAAGAAGTTGAAATATTTGTAGGCCAGACACTACTATAGAATTCAATATACTACAAAAGTTTAAAAAGTAATTAAAGGACTGGGTAAGGAATGGGTAAGAATGTTGAAATAAGTGACATTGATCAAGATGCATTAAATTCATAAACTGTTTTGTTAAATGGCAACTCCTTTGTGCAACAACTTAAAATAATTTTAAAATGGGCGAATATCTAAACAAACATGGACCAGAGTGCACGTAAAATTTTTTTATCACTTGTCATGGAAATAAACTAAAACACTGAAACAAAACACTGAACAAAACTGTTCTTGGATAACTATTCTTTCTTTATACTGTTTCAAATGAGGCTAGTTAGTGTTCTTTCTAGTTACCTTTCTAAAATTTAGAGCACTCTTAGAATATATTTTCTTCCAATCAATGTTTAGTAATAAGCAAAGGATTATAAACTCATCTATGACTATAATTTGAAATGCAACTTGAAAACTATTTTAATTAGAAATTAATTTATTCTGAATTAAAAAGAGAATAAAGAGATTTTGTCTAAATGTTACTTGAATAACTAGAGACTGATGGTTTTTTGCTATAACTGACAGAGGAAATATTATGGAAACTTTCAGGGATTTCTTTGAGCATAATGACAAGGACTCTTTTCACCAAAAAGGAAATCTAATTTGGAGAATAAGGGAATGCAGCAAAAATATAACCCTCTGTGAAGCTTCATTTACTCAATTCCAGTACATATAACTTCTCCATTTCTTCTCCCTCCCTTTCACTATCTTATACACATTTATAAACACAAACATACTTACTTTTCTCATGTATGCACCTTCTCTCAGACTCATGCTTCAAAGCAGAGCTTTTCAATAGCAATTTCAGATGTACTAAAGTATTAATCTTCATACCACACAACATGTAGTGAAGAACTAGTAGCAACCCTGGCAAAAGGATCTTCTTCCCAATTCTGTGTTCTCAATCTATCATCTACCATGGACTATAGTCCATACATTCATGAATTTCAATGTTTTTCCATTTATGTTTCTTGCTACATCGAGAAATGTTAAGAAACATCCCAGTTGGAAGACTATCTATTTCATGTCTTCATATAGCTAATATCTATACCTGCTACACAAATAACAAAAGATTTAGTGTATAAGTAATGATATGCATATTTACTAACTAATGTGATTATATAATTTACAAAATAAAATGTCAAGATGGGTCATTTATCATAACCCTTCTGAAGATTTCATACCTAACAACACTAAGTACTATTTAATCATACATATATCTTTTTTATTTTACAAAATGGTTTATCATAAAATGCTGATACATATAATTTAATGACATTACACAATAAAAAGTAATACTTCTCTAGTATAGGGAAAAATCATCAGATTTGTTTTTCTGGTTTATAAGTATAAATTTGTCATTCGAGATAGAAAAGTAAATAGCTAATTTTACTTGATATAATGTAAGCAGCTTCAATCATTCTTGGCAAATTCATGATCACAATAATGATATATGCTTTTGAAAAATGATTTTTATTGTTTCAACTAACAATATGAAATACATTTCTAAATGTGTAAAGTGAACATTTTATTATATCTATAGGTGATAATTCTTATGAACAACCTTTCTGCAATAATTTAACTTTTTTAAAGCTTTTTATTGTAAAAATACTGTACAGAGGGGTTATACTTACATGAGCAAGGTAATGAGTACATTTCCTATCAAGACTTGTTGCCTCTTCCTTTATTTTTCCCCTACCATCCCTTCCCTCCCACCTCCACAACTACACTACACTCTCCCCACCCTTAAATTGCACCTCCCCCCACCTAAATTGTAAAGTTCCTTTTTCAACATAGTGTCTTTCACATTGTTACAATGGGTCAACCTGTATCCCTAGTTAAACATTTGTTTTTTCCCTCCCCTCCCCAACTTAGTGATGCAGGGCACCGACATCAAATACAGTGAAAACAGGGGTTATATTGTGGGGGAGGAATATACAAGCAACAAAAAATCACATAGTACATTATAAATACATTAGAAACAATAGCAAGAAAGAAAAACCCACTTGTATTTCTATCTTGGGGTTGATTTCGCTTAACATCATCTTATCTGGTCATATGTACATAGCTTTTGACCACTTCTGCTTGTCCCAGACATATACTAATTATTGCAAATAAGGGAAACCATGGGACCTATGTTTCTTTGGGCCTGGCTTACTTCACTTAATATAATTTTCCAAGTTTTTCCATTTCCTAACAAATGGGGTGATTATATATATAACACCTCTTCAGTAAATAATGCTGGCAAAATTGGTTAATCACCTGTAGAAAGCTAAACCTAGATCCTTATATATCCTGCACCAGAATCAACTCTAAATGGATCAAAGGCCTCAGAGTCAAAGCAGACACCCTGAAAACATTACAGGGTCGAATAGGAGAAATGCTAGATCTCCTAGGCACAGGCCAACATTTTCTTAATAGAGACCCAGAAACACAACAAATCAAAGAAAAGTTGAACAAATGGGATTGCATGAAGCTACAGAGCTTCTATATGGCAAAGGACATAGCTAGCAAGATCAATAGAAAGCCCATAGATTGGGAGAAGATCTTCACTAGCCATTTTCACTAATCTCATATCTAAAATATACTTGGAGCTCAAAAAATTAAATCCCCCAACAAATTCTCAGAGAAACAACTGCCTGATAAATAAGTGGGCTAAAGACTTAAAGAGAAACTTCTCTGAAGAGGAAATAAGAATGGCCAATATACACATGAAGGAATGCTCAAGTCCTCTGGCCATAAAATAAATGCAAATCAAAACAACATTGAGATACCACCTCACTCCAGTTAGAATGGCTATAATCAAGAACTCTAATAACAACAGATACTGGAGAGGATGTGGACAGAAGGGAAACTTACTGCATTGTTGGTGGGAGTGTAAAGTTGTTAAACCACTTTGGAAAGCAGTATGGAGGTTCCTCAAAAGACTCAACATAGAGCTTCCCTATGATCCAGCAATCCCACTTTCCTGCATTTACCCAAATGATCACAAACAAGACCATACTAAAGCTACCAGCACTACTATGTTTATTGCAGCATTATTTACCATAGCTAAGATATGGAACCTAACCAGATGCCCCTCAGTAGATGAATGCATACATATATTTTTATAATAAAATGTATTCCATTATGAAAGCTAAGCTTTAAAATAGAAAAGTAGACTGATATTTGTATTAGTTTGTTCATTTCCTTTCAATTTACACATTTCTCATAATATTTTAGTCACTGTATAAAATTACACATCCAGTTTTGTACAAATTGTCATTTCCCAAATATTGTTGGTGTCCTTATCTATACTGTAAAAATGTTCTTATTACATATTTCATAAGGCCTATCAAGTTAATTAGCTATATATTAATCATTGCATCATGCATGAAATAGTGCATTTAGTAATCACACCAGCAGAAAGTGACATTTTATTAACCATTGAATGAATAATTCCAAATTAATATATGACTGGTTAATTTTAGTTTTCCAGAATATGACACCAATGTGAGTATCTGTATGTGTGTCAACAGAATTGCATACATATCAAAGTACATGAGTATACGTATAACTCTTAACTGCTTTCCAAGAGATTTGTACTGAATTTTAGTGTCCCCAGTGATGTGTGAACACATTTTAACAGCCTCTTTACTTTTAGCAAGTCCTTGCTTTTAACTTGTGGAAGATGTGTACTTTTAAGGAGATTGGTAGTAAACAGATATTCAAATTTTCCTCCTTTTTCATTGCCCCTGCTGAGTTTTTGGCATCACTCTCTCTCTCTGACTCTTCATCTTAACAAGAGCAGCAAGAGCAGCTGGTGTCCTATGTCAATGATTTTATATCCTTATGATAAAATTATTTTTCCTTTTAGACATTTCTGAGAAGCTATCCAAGGGGACTTCTTAGCAGTAGTAAGAGGGCACCAGGAAAGCCCAGCAGTGTGCACAGTTTTGCCTGACTTTGCACAAGGAAGTTTCTACTCCAGGATTTGTCAGTTTTGATTTTGCAGCTCAGTCAGCAATGCCATGTGCTGTTTGCTTCCTGTTTGAGTTGCAAAATAAGGAGTCATTTTCTCTTCCAAGGTGACAAGTTCAAAGAAATAAAAATAAAAACCTTTATCTCTCCATATCTATTATTTGTCTACCTGGATGATGTACATTTTTGAGACATAAGAAATATAGAATCTTGGAAGGAAAGAATATACAGGAAAAGTAAGCCTATTTTACTAGCTACTACATAAAAAATAGATTTCAGATGGCAACAATCATCAGTTTTATTAGATGATGATGTCAATCGCAAGACATTGAGTTATAGAGAATAAATTTCTTATTCATTATAAATCCTGAAGCATGAATTTGTAGAAAATGTAAATAATGTAAATTCTGAAATGTGTTCTTTTTACTCATTTACACAATGCTTAATGTTTTAATACAGAGTACTCAATATCTCTTCTGAGTTTACTTACTATTTTTATTAATTTACTTTATTGTTATTATAAAGTGATATACAGAGGAATTACAATTACCTGAGTCAGGTAATAAGTGCTTTTCTTATTGTACAATGTCTTCTGTTCCCTCATTCTCTTCCAGTCCATTCTTCTCATCTCCACCCACAAGTTGTATAGTTTTCATTAGTGTCTAGTGAGCTCTACTGCTGCACTTTTTCACTCTTTTTCCCTCAAGTTGTTAACCTTTCCCTACACCTTTCTGAAGACATACATTCGAATACATGATACATGAATTAAAGAACAAAGAATCATCAAAAACTAATTACTAAAAATGAAAAGAAAAAAAGAAACAGAGAAGAAAAAAGAACTCTCTTGTTTCCAGATCTTGGGGTTTGTTTTAATGTATATATTATTTTATATAAATATGAAGAAGCACATAAGCATTGTGCTTTTGTGTGTCTCTTGTAAGAGTATTCTCCTGTGGTCTCCTTGTGTATGAGTATCTAGAATCCTGTAAAATTTGTCATAACCCAGTTCATTTGTGTTCTAATTTTCACATATTAGTGAGAACATGCTCCTTTTGTCTCGCTGAGCTTGGCTTACCTCACTTAACATGATTTGTTCTAATTCCATCCATTTCCCTGCAAATGACATTATTGTAGTCTTTCTAACGGCTGTGTAAAATTCCATTGTGTATAGGTACCACATTGGTTGGGTCCACACACTATTGTGGGACATCTGGCTGTTTCTGTATCTTTTAGGAATAGTGTGGCAATGAACATGGATGTGCAGGTGTCTTTATCATTCCCTGGTTCATGATACTCAGGATAGATGCCCAGGACTGGTACAATATGGCTGAGACATGGGGGATGATCTATATTTAGTTTTTTTGAGAACCTCCAGACTGCTGTCCAGAGTGGTTGTACTAGTTTACATTCCCTCCTACTGTGAAGTAGGGTTCCTTTGTCCCCATATCCCCACCAACACTTGTTCAAATTCACAATATTAACCAATATTAATGAGATAAGATGAAATCTCAGAGTTGCTTTGATTCACATTTCCTTTATGATCAGGGATGATGAGCATTTCCTCATGTGTTTTTTTGCCCTTCTTACTTCTTCTTCAGAGAAGTCTCCTCTTAGCTCCTTTGTCCATTTAGTGATTGGTTTATTAGATTTGGGAGAGGTTAGTTTCTTGAGCTCCTTGGATACATTGGCTATTAAGCCTTTGATATCTTGCTGGTTAAGATCTTTTTCCAGTTTGTTGACTATCTTTCTAGTTTTGTAACTATGTACTTTCCTGTACAGACACTTTTGATTTTGATGTAGTCTCATTTGTCAAGTCCCTCTCTTATCTTGTATGCCCTTGGGACTCTATTCAAGAAGTTTCTCTTACTCCCTCTTGCAGTAGTTGCAAAGTTTCAGGGCTGATATACAGGTCTTTGATCCACTTTGAATTGATGTTAGTATTGCTTACTATTACATGACTTGTGTTCTAAGTCTGTTCTCTGCTATCTTCAAAGTGATTTTAACTGTTCATTAAATGAACTATGTAGGTTTTGCAATACTGGGATACAGTTCCGTCAAAATTCCTCCATAACCCCATTGTGAGGAAGTAAGAGGTGAGGAACTGACTAGACTCTAGTATTTCAAGGTAGGGCTTTTGAGAAACAAGTAGGATTGCAGCCATTTTGGTAGAACTCTCATGCAAGAATCCTAGTGGCTTTGTAAGAATTGAGATAAGAACAAAACCCACATATATACTGCCACATGATGATTTGTCCCTTCACAGACTTCAATCAACCCAAGCTCTACATTCAACACAGAAAGAAGAATCAAAATAATTAGCTTTTCTTTTAAATATTCCCAGTTGATGGCATTATGTTATTACAAACAGAAAATTAAGACATCAACATTTCTGTAGTATTCACAAATAAAGAGAAACCTTGGCAAACCAGAACAACTTCAACTATAAAGAAATAAATACTACCAGGCATATGAGTATCGTTCTTTTCATTATACACAAATACAGAACGTATTTATGTTACAAAGCTTGATTCAAACCTCAAACATTTCTTAAAGCTTTCTTTCATTTTCTATTAAAAATTTATTTACCTGCATCCCACCTCATTTCAGTCTGATTCTGATGCTGGCTTTGTTTATTCAAACTTCAAACTAGGGATTGGAGATGATGTATTTTAGTATAAGTTTTATATGAAGCTTGAAAATAATGCATTGGGTGAAATACCCTATGGTGAATTGGCCTACAGTCATATGGTGGAGGAAGTGTGGTGGAAGAGGAAATGTTATCTAGATCTGTTGTTTGGTTTTTGATGATTTTCTTTTGTTTTCTTCTACACTATAGCATTTAAATTCAGTGTCCCACATTTGCTCAGCTTGCTAGTGTGGCTGGTGCTCTACCATTTGAACCATGGCTCCTATACAACTTCTGGCTGGTTGTTTTGAAGAGGAAATTTTGTCTTTTGGATTTTTCTGCCCAACAATTATCCTCTAGATTATCCTCAGCTGACAGAGCAGTTAGAACTATAGGCCTGAGTGACTAGAACCCAGCAAGTCTCAGTACTTTGATGAATCTGGGTCAATACACTATGTCCTTCACAAGGACTATCACAAGTGCTTCTCAAATTTCTTTCCTATAAAATTTCAAGAAATGACTACACTTGGGTACATCTCTTCTTCAAGTTGATTAGACTCACCAGTAGGTTAAGTTCTGGTGAGATAGTTTTTCTTCAGATGTTCTTAAGAAGAAGAGATGGCATTTTACATATTTAAAAATGGTTAATTACCCATAAGAAATCACCAATACTAGATGATCTACAGTTTAAGTTTACTTTCTACCACTGGTTCTTGTGCAAGTATCTACTTAGGAATTCTATATTGTGCAATTGTGATCTCCCATGTAAATTTGTCTATCTCCCTAAATTTATGGCTTATGATTGCTGACTTCCATTGCATGATATCCCTATGAAGAATTATTAATTTTTAAGTTGATTGACTTTTTAACTTGTTGCTAAAATAAAATAATAACTTCCAAGCTCCTATTTGCAAATCTGCCGTGTAGAATAGAACAAGAATTATTAAAGTGGTCAATAATGAAGGAAATAGCAAAAGAAAAACCTTTAGTCAACATCTAGTTATGTCAATCTTTCTTTTGAATTTTTCTTTCAGATACAGCTAAATATGTCCATTTTTAGTCTTATTGTAAAATATTATTTTTCATTCCAAGCTTAATTTTCCACAAATCTAACATACATATATATGTATATATTCCAAAGGTACCCTAAATATACAAGTACTATTGCTACCTTGCCATATGTGCTTGTACACTAGATGTGTTCTCATTTCTTCTCTGCTAAAACCTTCCAGACCTATGATTTTATGTTTAAAACAATTTTTCCATATTTCACAAGTAAATTAAGATAATCATAATATATTGATCATCATTTATGGTTGAACTTTTTTAAAATATGAGAGAGTATGAATTAGTTAAGATTATGTTTTAAAGCAGAGAACTCATTTTGATAGCTAACATTGATAGATACTATCCTTTTTTCTTTTTTTATTTAATTTTATTTTATATGTGAACATACTGTACAGAGGGGTTACAATTACATGGGCAGGATAATGCGTACATTTCTTACCAAGCATTGCATCCTCCTCCTTTGTTTACCCTTCACATCCCTTCCCAGCCTCCCCCCTCCCCCCCAATCCCAATCCTTCTCCTTCCCCCCTTTCTCCCCACCCTTTTTAAGTTTTTATTTTTTGTCGGTAGTGGGGCTTGAACTCTGGGCCTGGGCGCTGTCCCTCAGCTCTTCAGCTCAAGGCGAGAACTCTACCACTTGAGCTACAGCGCCACTTCCACTATCCTTTTTTCTTAATATATATTTTAATTGTAAAGATTCTGTACAGAGGGGTTACAATTACATGAACAAGGTAATAAGTCCACTGTTAAACCCTTCTTTGTTTTTCCCTTACCATCTCTTCTCTTCCCACCTCCCCAAATCCTCCCCCCACAAAGTTGTAAAATTTGTTTTCAACATAATGTCTTATATGTCTCACTGTTACAATGGGTTAACCTGTATCCTTGTTTCATCATTTTATTATTTCCCTTCCCCTCCCCAAATTAGAAAAATGTATATACAAAATGTAGGGTATATTTTGTTTAGCATCAGGTTATATGGTCATATGGTCATGTGTAGGAACTTTATTTTACTACTTAGATAGATCACAAAAAGGAGTGCTCAACTTTCTATTTTTGAATTCTTTCTATTAAATTATTTTTGTTGCTTTCCAGATAATTTATCTTGCAGTACCTCACTGCACAGTTGTAAATAATCCATGTAGTGTAACTTCACTTTCAGGTATGTGTAAAAAAATCAATTAATTTATTAAGCTGCTCATTGGTTGAAAAAATAATTATTTTTCTGTTACTTTTATTTTCTTTTCACCTAGGATGGAGTATGCATCACTGAGGTGAAATTGAAATACATGTTATAAGTGAGTTGTAACAAATACTCACCTGTAATATGGAGATCAGTCACAAACCAAACGTACCTTCAAGATTGAGAGCATTGTTTCCTATGATAGAAGGAAGAAAATGAAGGTAGGAAGGAAGGAAGGAAGGAGGAAAGGAAGGAAGGAAGGAAGGAAAGGAAGAAGGAAGGAAGGAAGGAAAGAAGGAAGGAAGGAAAGAAGAAAGGGAGGGAGGAAGGCAGAAGGGGAGAGAGGGAGGGAAGGAAGGAAGGGACCATTAACTCTTCTTAAAATATGTTTGTCTATCTCTCTATTTATCTGTCTGTCTGTCTACCATGAGAGAGAGAGAGAGAGACAAGGGGTTCACAAAGCAATAGGTTGCCTATTAACTTAGAGAAGCAGAGAAATGCATATAGAAAGTCACAATTTCCCAATCTAGAAACTCATTTATATCCTCTTTAGAATTACAATGTCTTAGAACAAGATTATAACAAAAAACAGTTTAATCTGTTTATGTGACTAACTACCTCTCAGATGGGAAATCCTGATTCCATATTTTCTTTTTGTGTTACTCTCCCAATCTAGTATACTAACGTAAGTCATGTACACAGAAGACCAATGGCTTAGAATGTTATTATTTTAGATGCTATCAGAAAATAATTTATAACACAAATAAATGATTGAAATTATACAATACTTTACAATGAAATTTTGTATTTTAATTTGGTTTACTTAAAACACTATACTATTCTAGTAGTTAGGCCAAAAGAGTTACTCAACCTAAATATGACCCTGATTATACTTTTTAATATTGTTACTTCTAATTAGATTCACTAGATCTTATACAGAAGGAGGAGTGAGGGAACAAGAGAGAGAGAGATCATTAATTTTGTTTTATAGCAATGTTAATGAGGGATAAAATGATGCATTTAATGCTAAAATTAAGTAGAAATACTGTGAACTTCAACTATTCATCTCCTCTTTCTCACATTAATGTGATTAATTAAAATGCCTTTTATTTTATATAATAATGAAGTATTTCAGTTTTATATGAATTATAGTTGTAACCTAAATGTCATCTGGCCTTTCTAACTTATAGATAAAAATAGTCTCACCTTGATATTTATCCCCTTCTTCAGTCTCACCCCTTTCTCCCTTTAAGGTGTCACCTATCATTTCTGAAATTCTCCAGAAATCTTTCTTGTCCACAGCATCTTCAAAAGTCCATCACCCAACTTCCTTCTCTTCTCAAACAATTTTGTCCAGTGAAGCTACTGTCAAGAGCATCAAAAGTTTTCAGCTGCTGCCACTGAAAGGACACAAATGTCCACAGGAAAATAAGTATCTTCTTGTATCTGTGAATCCCGTAGGGCCTACAAGACTACTGGATCACATGTAGCTGTAAAAATTTGACCTGAACTCTACTACCTACCACACTAGACTCCAAAATAGCTTAGTATATATTTGCAGTTCCATAGTCTCATGAAATTAATTTAATTGTCCTCACCTCATTATGCATTAGTGGTCTCCTGAAAATTATGTTCACTTCCATGCTCATATGTACATCATGTTCGGGGGGAAGGGAGAAAATGTAATAATTGAGTATGAAACAGATGCAATTAGGTTAAAAAAAATCTCAAAATTAGATCAGCCTAGATTTACTATATCCTACAAATCCACCAGCAGTTGACATGATATGAGAAAGGAAGATGGTGAAATACACAGAGACACAAGGCAGAGAGACAGAAGAAGAGAGAAACAGATCTTGGAGTTACACTTTCACAAACCAAAGAATAAAGGGGACAGGCAAAAGATAGTAAGAAGCAAGCAAGGTTTGTTTTCTACTGATCCACATTGCATTGCTAAGGCCTACAGGTGAGAACCATCCAACAGCTACATTTCTAGGTGCTAAGATGTAGGATCTCAACATATCCATTTTTAGAAGACAGAATTCAGTGGATAAAAAGCATGTTTAATAATAAAGAGGAAAAAACTTTTGAAAGATGTCTGGCATTTGTAGAGGAAGTCCCCAATTAAATGAGACATAGTGGATAGTGGAGAAATACTAAAGTCTAATTGAGTGCAGTGAGGTAAGCCAAGCACAGTGAAGTGGCTAGATGAAAAATTGTATGTGTGTGTATGTGTGTGTGTGTGTGTGTGTGTGTGTGTGTGTAGAAACTGAGTCTAAGGATGGATGTTCCAGTGGGAGCATTTCAAACCAAGGTGAGAGACAGAAAGAGAAAAAGAGAGAGAGAGAAAGAGAGAGAGAGAGAGAGAGAGAGAGAGAGAGAGGAGTCATTCTACAGGATATGTGAAATGTGGGATAGCCAATCAGCAAAATCCCCATGTAACCCACCAAAGCCTGTGCAACAGCAGGAGCAGGAGTAACAAGATCAGCAGCAGCAATAGCAGCAGCAGCAACAGAAATAGCACCAGCAATAGCAGTGTTATTTTCCTTTCTAGCTGACCAATATCTCTGCAAAATGTCTGTCTTGTGCCAGTATCATAATAAATATTGGTTTCTCCTCTTCCTTTGTCTCAGTAAATTGTTTTACCCACAAGTGGCTTAAAAAAATTCCACAACAGAACTCTTGGGTATTTTGACATAGAAAAGGAGAAAGGAATGAAGGGAGAAAGCAAGGGAGAGAAAAAGGGATAAAGGGAGGAAGGGATAAAGGGAGGGAGGGAGAGAGAAAGGGAGAGAGGAAGATTGAAAGAACTTGGTAAATGATTCTAACTTCAGTCACAAACTAGGATAGTGTCTACCCAGAAATGCCCATATTTTTGTTTTTATCCAAAGCCTTAGCCTCAAGGGAAATGCATTTCCTCTCCTAATTACAGAACAGAAGTTCCATAAATTGCAGTGATTGCTAAGAAATTGCCATGGGGAAAAATAACAACAAAAAACAGAGAAAGTGTAAAGATATTCTCTATGTTATATGCTAGTATTTGCGTCTAGATTAGCCCATCTAGATAAACTATGATTCTTGGATTTGTTTTATGAGAGTATGAAAAACATTTTCCCTTGTAGTTAATCAACAAAAAATCTTAAGAACTTCAAAATATATTTAGAATATACTCTAAACTGATAGCTATGTAAAGCAATACATTAGCATATTTAATCGGGTCTCACATGAGGATAGCTAAGGAAAATGAACCTCCATATGATTTGCTTATTTAAAAGATTGTATAATTTCTTATCTTCCTGGAGGTACATTTTTGGATTCATGTCAGGTCACTTTCCATTCATTTCAGCACAATAAAATGGCCATTTTCTGTTTGTATCGTGTGTGTATGGGAACTAACGGATATTACAATATTCAGGGAGAACATACAAATGCACAACCATGTTAGGGAAGTGTCCAATTTATAGGAAGATAATGAAATGTATGTTTTATGAAGGGCAAGTGAATTTTCTCAAGGCTTATTCTTAAGGGAATCGTGTCTGCTTGAAAGAGTACACTCAGAAAGCAAAATCTATACTGTTCTACAGCAGACACTATAAAAATGCAAATTAAGGTTGAAACATGCTTTATTCATGAATTTCAAAAAGTATTGAATTTGAATCTCTTAAAAATACAAAGCTAAAGACAGTTTTCATTTAAAAAGCCAAAAAATAAAATATGTATTTAAAGGGATAAATTATACATAAGCATGATTTATAATTTATTGCCTATAAAACTTTTATCAAAGAAACAAGAAGAGTGGTATGTATGCAAATCCAAGGATGCAGAATAAACATATTTCTATAAGCTGTGCAATGGAAAAGAAAGGGCATTTGATTTATATTGGTTTTTCTTTTAAATGCAGCAGCAATCCAAATAATATTTTTAAATAGTAATGCTTAAGGTATTGCTTAACACTAGAGATGTGCTTTTTTATGTGTGCCTTGGTATTAAATCAAAATATTTTGCTTGAGTAGGGGTACCTTCTGTTCCGTTTCACATAATCTAGTTAGTAGTGGTACATGTGCATTTATTGACTTTAAAGACCATTTATTTTCTGTTGCTTGTACCCTGTTGAGTCCTGTTTCCTCTGACTTATTTCCATAAATGCCTTATGTCTGAGAGTTCCACACATTTAATAATCAGGTAGAGTATCAGAATCCTAAATCATGTTTAGACTTTCTAATCCACTGCTTCTTGCCTTCCACAAGAGCCTTTGTGTGAGCTATGTAAACCACTCTTTTTTCACTTGAAGTCTCCTCTTCAGCTTTATGATAATAGAAAAATATAGCCTGTATCTGGGCCTGTTAAAAGAAAATTATAACCATAGTTCAAAACTTAATGGACTATAGCATTGGTTCAGATTCACTCAGGATTAGTTATTAGCTTCAAGAAATTGGTTACATTTATTACAGTACCACACAACCATTTTGACAATATACAGTAAATAGAAGGAAGAAGGGAAAAACGAAACCATTGTTTTTAAACTTCTTTCTTTCTCTCACAATATGAGTACATTTTCAAGATTTCAAGCACGTTTGTTAGTTTGCTTATTAAACACTCTTTTCTTCAAATGGTGTAATCCTCATGAAAAGTATATATTCCCAACCCCATATTTATAAACTGTTACTTACTCATTCCATGAAAATACATGGCATTTAGAATTTTTCAGAAAGAACTGCACAGGTCAGAGAAGAACAAGAGTGAAAAATTATTTCCCATGTAGTGTTCTGAAAAAGGAGGAAAGAATTTAAATTTAAATTTAATTGTAGTGCTTAATTTTGTAATATTATCACTTCTTAAGGGATGATGAAAGAGATCTACAAAATTATTATCTAAATTTAGGATAATTTTATACTTAAAATGTATTTAAAGGACTTACTTGACATCAGTTGGTCTTAACTATCATCAATAACTCATTTTATTTTGTTATATTTTCTGATATCTTTTCATGAATTCATTGACAAATCTCTAATTTCCCAATGCCATTACCATTGGTTATATTTATTGCAGAGTATCAAGTTATTTAAACAATTTCTTGAAATTTAGAATTTGATGAGGGAAGATAAGGCAATTAGTAACATGGAAAGGTGGAAATGGAAATACGATAAAGTCTAGAAAAAAATGTTGGACATGTATTACAGTCTAAATTGTCAATGTCCTTCAATTGCCATGCATTAAAGGCTCAATTATCTGCCTGTGACATTATTATGAACTGGTGAAACTTTTAGGAGTAGGACTTCATGGAACAAGGGTAAGTTATTGGAGACAGTCCTTTGAAGGCAGTATTAGGACTGTTTCTCCTTTTTCTCTCTTGTTGCTTCTCCACCAGCTATGATGTAAAAAGTTTTGTTCTACCCTAAGCTCTCCACCATGATGATCTGCCTTATCACAGACACAAAAATGATGCCAACTGACCATGAAGGAAAACCTTGGAAACTCTGAGTACAGTTTTATTGTTCCAGGTAGTTTGCCCCATCTATAGAAAGTAAAGTACTTATGACACACAAACCTGTAACAGATTAAGAAAAAAGAGTACATCATTGTTGATGAATATTTGCTATGATCTGCAAGTTTCTGTCCAATTAAACTGCCTATGTTGAAATCCTAACCCAAGGTGATGATATTAAGAGGTGAGGCCTGCCTTCAAAAATGATTTAAGTCATAACAGCATAGCTCATAATCCTCGTGATGGGATTATTTGTCCCTATAAAATTGAACTGGTTAGCTAACTGCAATGACTAAATAATCGCCTTTTCCCTTAAGGAAATCTTAAAGGTATAAAAGAAATTGCACTACCTAAGGATTATAGTTTGACGGAGCCTGGTAAAAATCACCTCATAATGGAGAAAACAAAATCCTAATTTATGTTACCATGGTGAGTAATCATTTCTTTGTATTTAACACTGTTATCAGGGTTTAATAATTTTAGAGTATAAATATCTATAGCAAAATAGTGAGAGTGGAAAAGGAGGACGTGATAACGAAACAGTCTATACTCTGTAACCTCATCTTCTTTTTGAAAGAATTGTGCTATATATTTTTTTAAATTTCATCAAAATGACATCACTATGAAATTGACCGGACTATAAATAAATAAAGATTTGGGAAATTAGAATGAGTTGCCACAAAATATTTATATATAAAGCAGAGCTAAGCTTAGGACTGTTAGTTGACATTTTCCTTCAAGGTCCTGATGATCTTGGTAAGCTGTCCAAATCCTTACACTGAAAAATTATAAGAAAGAAGTGGAACCCTGACCCAGCCTCTCCCAGGACCTCACTTCAGCATTCTGGGACAACTACTTTTTCTGGGATCTGAATTATTTCACCAACCAGATATTTCCTTTCTTTCTTTTTTTTTCTAGCAAGATTTCAGTAATAAACAACCCCTAGATTTTAGTGGCCCACAAGAAGATTTAGTCCTCACATTTAACTTCAGTTGGCCACAAAAGAAGTCTTCAGCTAACTTCCATATATTTCTCCACCTATTTCCTGTTTCATTCTCATAAGACCAGAAAGTATATGCTCATAGGCTCTAGGCCCTGCCCCCACCCCTTTTTTCCTAGTATTCTGGCATGAATTCAGGGTTGCATGCTCTGTAACAGTTACTCTACCACAGGAGTTACACTTCTGGCCCTTTTTTATTTATTTATTTATTTTAATTTTCAGGTAGGGTCTGGCTTTTCTTTTCACTCTAGGGCTGGCCTTTGATTTCAGTCTGCCTACCAGTGGTTGAAATATAATGTGTGTTAACAGACTCAGATTACTGACAGCACCTGTCTTTTTTGTTTCGATGGGTACTTGGTAATATTTCACTATGTGAACCTCAAAACCATGCTTCTCCTGACCTTTACCTCTTGAGTAGCTAGTATTATAGGAGTGAGCTACCTCATCCAGCCTCCTAACATCTCCTAAATCTTCTTTCCAAGCTCTAGCTATCACATCCCTTTGTCTCCCATTGGATGAAATAAGTCACCCAGCCCAGCCTAAGGAAAGGATAGTCTTTCAAAGGGAAACACTGAAAATTGTGTAGCTCCTCCTGCAAGATTACATAGCTCTGTCAATTGCCACAGGACAGCATTGCCTTCCTGTGAGAGATGTACCTTAAATGTCAGAGATGATTTTTTCTGATAATTGAGAATAATATGCAATCTACCAAAGTTAGATGCTGTCAGAAAAATCATTTCTGACATTTAAGGCAAGTTATTGATGATTCTTGACTTCCCAGCAGCAATTCACCTATTGTCACTTTTATTATGTTGTTCCCTGGGGGCAGTCTAGTCTCAACTGATAACATCTGTGACTAAAATGCATTTCCTGAGAAAAGTTGTCATTTTATGAGCATGGATTTCAAATACACAGTGTTTCCTCCTGGCATCCTCTTGTACATTAACCCTAGTGCCTTATTAGCTAAATCCTTCTCTCTAACTTTCATCCCTGCCCCTCAGCACCTACCCACCCTCCCCATACCTGATTATTCTGTGCTTCCATTCCAAAGTCATTTGGGTGTTTTCCTTTGCACCCTTCTGTCATCGTTTTCACTAATGATTTCATTGTCAGTCATTCCTTATCATGTGACTCATTTACTTCTTTGTCTGGTGTCCCTGTCCAGGAATGTTCCCCAGAAGAATTAGTGCTTATCACAGTACAGTCTAATTTCATTCTCTACATTATATCTGCATCAAGATACCCTAAGTTCATTTGTGGTAGTCATAAACCATAGTAATTTGGGCTGATCTAATAGTTCTCTAGTGCCTTAAAATAATTTTTGATGCAGTTACACTAATTCATTGGTTCTCTTATTTTTATTGTTTTTTACATATAAATATTTTAGGATGTGTATTGAGCTTTGAATTATGCATTGATTATGTTTTGTTTGATTCAGGCCATTCCTTATCTTGACAAGAATTTTAGAATATACATTTTGCTTCTAATCCACTTACCACCAACTTACATTCATGTTACCTACATATAAAATGATCGTGAGTATTGTGTTATTAAAATATATTGATAAAACTGATGGGTGGAACAATTTTAAAGCACAGTACTCTGAAATATATGTGAGATCTTATCATCATCATAGACCATGATTCAATAATCAGCAACCACCTGTCCCTCAATTCATTGTCTTTTCCAGCAGCCAGTGTGTTTCTGCTTCTTATCCACAAAGATATCATGTCAGAGCTGGAACTACTGTCAACTTGCAATCACCCTATCTGTTACCAGAATCAGTGATGTGGCGCTAAGAGTTTCTACAGATACTGCCTCCCCCTTGCTACTTTCCACTGGGTCCTCCAGAGTTGTATGTGTATTCCTCAGAAGAGGGCAATCTTGCAAATACTCATGGATTACTATGTTAAATGCATTGCTCGCATTTATATTTATTATGTGTGACTTCCCTTCAACTACCAATCAGAAATGAAAATGAGATTAGTTTATAATGTATTCAGAAACTACTCCTTTAATAATGATTGAATGGCCCTTTGATTTTTTCAGCCCTCTACTGATTACAAATTTAAATATTACCATCTACTAACATCTCCCAATCCATATGAAGATTTTTTTGTTTTAATTTCACAATTTTATTTATTAACTGGAAAAAATTTAACTGCCTGATTGGAGCCAAACCACCACATTTCGTTCCATCACCCACCTGGTAATTACATTTTCAATTTACTAGAATTATTTGTGATTAAATGTAATTTGTTTCATCTAAGATTTTTTTCTAAAATATTAGCTACTTCTGTCCTAGTTTTCAAATTGCTATATATATATATATATATATATATATATATTCTATCAATTTATATGCTATCTACCAGACTATAAGAAAATATTCTCAGCATTCAAGATCAGGTATAGGCTCTTGCATCTCAATTTTGTGAGACTTGTGTTAAACATGATCAGTCATTTCACTCAGAAGAACTGGACATGGGACAACTTGTGAGAGCAAGAATGGAATGTAGCCATGTTCGCAAAAGTCTGAGGAAGCCAGCAAAGAAGAACAAACTTACTGAAAAACATAGAAGCCATAGGATAAGTGGAGCAAGTTGTAATCCCTTTTGTCAGAGACCTGAATGGTGAACTCTCTATCTGCCCACTCAGTGTGAAATCTCTGCAGCTTTTATATGCTCTACCTCCTGTGAAGACAGGTTTTTTTTTTTCTCTCACTAATAAATGTTGGTATCTTAATAGGAAATTAAAGCCTACTTTCCTGAATTAAATGCAAGGTATTTAATTATCCCTGGATTCTCAGTACTGAGTCAGGTTTGAGGTAAGATATATCAGGGGAAATGAGGCATAGGGAGACAGTAGTGCTGAATTCAAGACAAACATTTTGCACTAAGCTTGATTAAAAGCTCACCAAGTCTATTTTTGCTTTAAGCCTTACACTCCCTCATCTGCTGCAATGGTAGTAAAAAGGGAAAAAAAGTGGGAAAGAATAGGTTCACTCCTCTGACCTTGACTAATTGTCCAAATAATTAGTGTCCTCTGGAAACAGAGCAAGAATACCTGAAAGTAAGAAATTTATTCGTGGGGGTGGGGGAACCTAGAATAAAAACTACTTTGGGCACAAATTTTGTTTAAAACTACTTATCTCAAAGATGGACACCAGTCTTGAAGGAAGCATGCGGCAATTCATGCTTCATTTGAAGAGATGTCCAGCCATCAATGATCCAAGTTGAGTGAGAAAGACAAACTTGAAGTCTGTGAGCCCATTTGATTAAACAGATGCACAGCAAGAATGATTGAGTTTACCCAACATCAGAGAAAAGGCAAGCACTTTTCCAGATAACTTTGAACCAAAAGCTCAACTTTTTTCATCGTAAGTATCTCCCTGTGATGTGAAAGCATTTGTGGCACCTAAGATCAGATGTGCTCATCCATACCCAAATGTTGGTTTTGCAGTATCTTCATGTTATGTTGCATTACGAATAAACTTCCTTGCTAACTACCTTGGTGTATCCTCAGATTTATTGTTTTAATGAAATTGTGAACTCAGTATTCAAGGGCCAGGAAGAGGCCTCTTTCTTTTTCGAGAATCCTCCCTCCATTGGTTACTGATCCAGTAATAGATGTTCCTGGAATCACTCTGCTATCTGTCGATCATATCCTAACTTGTCATCTTTCCCTCTGGCCCCACTCTGACTTCTACTGGAGGCCTTATAATATAGCTTATTCACTAATGTCAGTATCCTGATGAGGAATCAGATGTGATACGTGAAAGCCTTGCAACGTTGACTAATAAATATTCTTTTTCCCGACTTCAAAAATCAGTTTGATTAATGTAAGGCTTGTGTTTTGAATTGTTTTTTTTGAATTTCTTAACAATATACCCATACCCACATAGATTTAGAAGAATTCTGCAGGGCTGGGAAGGTGGCTCAGTGGTAGAGCCCTGGGTTCGCTTCCTCAGCACCACGTAAGCAAAAAGAAAAAAGCCGGAAGTGGTGCTGTGGCTCAAGTGGTAGAGCGCTAGCCTTGAGCTGAAGAGCTGAGGGACAGCGCCCAGGTCCAGAGTTCAGGCCTCACGACTGGACCCCCCCAAAAAAAAGAATTCTGCATAAAATACTAATATGTGTGTATGTACACCCATTAATGCAACTCCAGTACTTTTCAGTGACCATGAGAGAAAAGATGCCCAAAGTATTTTCACTGTCCTCAGCGTCTTATCATGGTACCTGTGTATGTCAATCAGATCATAAGATAGAACCCCTCACCAGAACCATCTTCAGTTAGACTAAATGTTCCACCATTTCCTACTGATACAAATACACAGCATTTTCTGAAAGTTTTGTAATAATAATTTCTAAAAACTTTGTTTGGACAGGCTTAAGTTCATCCAACTGTATAGAAATGTTGACAATCCCCTCACTGAGAAGAAAACAGTTATTTATGTAAGCAACCAGTATAGACTCTTCTTGCAAATATCTTATAGGAAGACACAAAATTGTTGAAATAAAATGACTTTGTCATACTACCAAGACAAGAAGAATTCTGAAAGGGAGTTAGTACTAACTTACAAAGCATTGATGTAATTTGGAATGGATTTTCTAAGAGCTAGAATTTATGGTCTAAGGAAAATAGGGAGTAATCATAGCATATTTGGAAAGAACTGAATCCATTTTTTTCCAGGCTTTCAACTGTACCAACCATAGACCTAATAAGAGGCATAGAATTCATTTTTACACTGTAACAAACACTGAATGGTATTTGTAGATTACTTTTATTGATCTCTGAATCAGACAAAATGCTAATAACTTTAAATGCACATGAATTTCACATGAATTCTCTCTCAATCTCTCACATCTGAAAGCATATAAAAATACACAACTTAGAACATAAAAATAAAAACAGTAGAAATAAATTAATCATTACCCTCATTTTGTCAGCAAAGAAACAATTTCTCATTACCCAAGAAGAGAAAATGAAGATTGTTTTAATATTTTAAACTATACTTTAGTTCTGTGATAGAAGGTTTATCTTAAGTTTCACCCTACAAACTCATCTAGTAATCCTGAGGCCTTGAGTTCAAACTCTGCTACCACACAAAGATACACATATACACAACAAAAACTCCACCAGAGACTTTTAAATGAGGGGGAAAGAATGAATAAGAATACCTATGTACCTGGGAAATATATAAATATATATGTATATGTATATGTGTGTATATATATATATATATATAGAGAGAGAGAGAGAGAGAGAGAGAGAGAGACTATGTACCATGAGGAAAGCATGTAATTTCAACTACTCCAAAGGCAGAAACTGAGAGAATCATGGTTTGAGCCCTGCCCAAATAAAAACTTAGTAAAACCTCATCTGAACAAATAAACTCTGTATGGTAATTTATGCCTTTAGGAAACTCTACACAGGAGATGCTGGTAGAATCACAATAAAGTCTAGCATAAGACACTACCTGAAAAATAACTAAGGCAAAAAGGGCAAAGTTCAAATGGCAGAAGCTTTGCCTCACAAATTTGAGACCTTGACTGCAATCCCCAGTACCACCAATAAATAAGTAACTAGTGACTTTGAGATCAGACTGAGATCAGACAATTGAGGTTGTGAACTAGCCTAAGTGGAAAAATCCACGAGATTCTATCTCCAATTAACCACCAAAAGACTGCAATAGAGGCACAATCATGATCAATGAGCAAGAAAGCTGAGTAAGAACATGAATTTGTAAATTCAAGCCCCTAACCTACACAATAAATAAGTAATACTATTGTAATCCAAACTTCGAAAGGTGTTATTTTATTGAAATAATATGATTTAAAACTGTTCATAAAATGCCAAAAGTAATTATTCATAACCCTACCCAAATCCATGTAGTCTATCACCAAAAGCAAGTAACCATTTTAAAGGCACAAAATTACTATGGTTCCCCACACCACCCCTGTAGTTTATGTCACCACATTTGCCATTTTAATGACTGGTGTTTGGTACTGAAAGACAGGTATGGTAATGAAGTACACAGGATATAGCAGTTGAAATATTGAATTAATAGTTCTATAGACGCAGTGTTTCTATTCAACTCAATTCTAAATCAGCATACCCTTATTCATTTTTTGGGGGGGTCCGATCTTGGGGCCTGAACTCTGGGCCTGGGCGCTGTCCCTCAGCTCTTCAGCTCAAGGCTAGCGCTCTACC
>NW_012267289.1:1152072-1171521 GCF_000151885.1 Dipodomys ordii | reverse complement strand
GTTTCTCTTTAAATCTTTATCCCACTTATTTATTGGGCAGTTGTTTCTTTGAGGATTTGTTGTTGGGGGGTTTAATTTTTTGAGTTCTAAGTATATTTTAGATATGAGACCCTTATCCATTATATGACTAGTGAAGATTTCTCCCAATCCGTGGACTTTCTGTTGATCTTGCTAGCTATGTTCTTTGCCATACAGAAGCTCTGCAATTTCATGCAATCCCAGTTGTCCAACATTTCTTTGAATTCTTGTTTTTCTAGGTCTCTATAAAGAAAATTTTGGCCTGTCCCTAGGAGACCTGGGGATTCTCCTATTCCCCTGTAATATTTTCAGGGTATCTGCTTTGACTCCGAGGTCTTTGATCCATTTAGAGTTGATTCTGCTGCACGATGTGCTATAAGGATCTAGCTGTAGTTTTCTACAGGTGATTAACCAATTTTGCCAGCACCATTTACTAAAGAGGCTGTCTTTCTTCTATTCTATTTTTTTAGCTCCCTTATCAAAGATTAAGTGGCTATAGGTCTGTGGGTTCATTTCTGGGTTTTCAATTCTATTCCATTGGTCCTGAGGTCTACTCGTGTGTCAGTACCAAGCTGTTTTGATTACTCTGGCTTTATAGTAGAGTTTGAAATTTGGTATTGGTATTCTTCCAACACTGTTCTTTCCATTAAGGATCATTTTTGCTATTCAGAGTCTTTTATGTTCCATATGAATTTGTAGATTGCCTCTTCTATTTCCTGGAAGAATGAGGTAAGAATAGTAATAGGTATCACATTGAACTTGTAGATAGCCTTGAGAAGTATTACTATTTCACAATGTTGATCTTTCCAATCCAGGTACATGGGAGGTTTTGCATTTTCTAAGTCCTGTTTTGATTTTCTTTTTTGAGGTTTTTAAAGTTTTCATCATAAGTCCTTCACTTCTTTAGTTAATTCCTAGGTATATTATTTTTTGTGGGGCTATTACAAATGGAGTTGCTTTCCTGATTTCAGCCACACTCTTCTCATTGTTGCCATACAGAAAAGCCATTGATTTTTGAGGGTTAATTTTATATCTGCTACTTTACCAAAGTTTTGAATCACATCGAGTAATTTGGTAGTGGAGTCCGTGGGATTCTTTAAATACAAGATCATGTCATCTGCAAAGAGGGAAGGTTTTACTTCATCTTTCCCTATTTGGATCCCTTTTATGTTTGCATCTTGTCTTATTGCTGTAGGTAGGCATTCTAATACTAAACTGAAGAGAAGTGGAGAGAGTGGACATCCTTGACTGGTTCCTGATTTAAGAGGAAATGGCTTTAGTTTTTCACTATTAAGTATAATGCTGGCTGTAGGTTTGTCATATACAGCCTTTATTGTATTGAAGAATGTTCCATGGATTCCTAATCATTCCAAAACTTTGATCATAAAGAGTGTTGGATCTTGTCAAATGCTTTTTCTGCATCTATTGAGATAACCATGTGATTCTTATCCTTGTTCTTGTTGATGTGATGATTTATATTAATTGATTTGCGTATATTGAACCAGCTTTACATCCCTGAAATTAATCCTATTTGATCGGGCATACAATTTTTGGATGTATTGTTGAAGTTGATTGGCCAAAATTTTGTTGAGAACTTTTGCATCAATTTCCATCAAAGAAATGGGTCTATAGTTCTCTTTTTTTATGAGTCCCTGTCTGGTTTTTGGATGAGGGTTATGATGGCTTCATAGAAAGAGTTCTGTAGTAAACTTTCTCTTTCAATTTCATTGAAGAGTTGGAGGAGTATTGGTGTGAGTTCTGCTTTGAAGACCTTGTAGAATTCTACTATAAATCCATCCGATTCTGGGCTTTTCTTCGATGGGAGGTCTCTTAATGTTGTTTCTATTTCAATGCTTGATATGGGTCTTTCATGTTGGTTTAGCTCATCTTGGTTTAGTTTGGGGATGTCAATATTTGCTAGGAAATCGTCTATTTCTTCCAGAGTCTCAAACGTAGTAGCATAAAGGTTTGAGAAGTATTCCCTTTTAATGTTCTGAATCTTGGTTGTTTCTGAGGTGATATTTCCATTCTTATCTCTGGGTTTGTTTATTTGGGTGTGTTCTCTTCTATTTCTGATAAGATTTGCTAAGGGTCTGTCAATTTTTTCAATTTTTTGGAAAAAACAACTCTTTATTTTGGTGATTCTTGCTACTTTTTTGAATTCTAATTCACTTAATTCTGATTTAATTTCATTTAATTATTTCTGTCTACAGGTTTGGGGTTTAGCCTGCTGCTCTTTTTCAAGGAGGTTCAGATGTCTCATTAAATTGTTGATATCAGATCTCTCCAATTTGTTGATGGAGGAACTCAGAGCTATAAACTTGCCTCTGAGTACTGCCTTTCTTCTGTCTCAGAAGATCTGGTAATTTGTGTGTTCATTTTTGTTGAATTTCATGAACATTTGAATTTCCTTTCTAATTTCTTCCATGTTCCACTGATGATTCAACAGTGTGTTGTTCAACCTCCATCTGGTACAAGACTTTTTTCGGTGGCTTTCAGTGTTGAGTTCTAATTTTATTCCCTTGTGGTCTGAGAGAATGCAGGGGATAATTTCAATGTTTCTGAATTTGGACAAGTTTTCTTTGTGAGTTAAAATGTGGTATATTTTGGAAAATGTTCATTGTGCTGCTGAGAAAAACATGTATCTGATGCTGCTAAGTGAAATATTTGGTAGATGTCTGTTAAGTCTAGTTGATCTTTGCAGTTGTTTAGATCTGTGGTTTCTCTGTTGAGTTCTCTGTGTAGTGGTGATAGTGGTGTGATAAAGACCCTAACAATTAATGTCTTTGGATCTATGTGAGATTTGAGGGAAAATAGTATTTCTTGGATGAATTTGGATGCTCCATTGTTTGGTGAATAGATATTTAGAATTGTAATATCCTCCTGAAGGAGATATCTATTAATTAGTATGTACTGACCTTTTTCATCTCTTCTCACTAATTTTAATTTGACATCTATTTTATCTGATATTAGGAGTACAATTTCCTCCTGTTTATGGGGGCCATTGGAATGGTAGATTTTATTCCAGCCTTTCACTTTCAAAATATGTTTGGTTTTTTTTTTTTATTGGCAAGATGTGACTCTTGAAGTCAGAAGATAGAAGGATCTTGCTTTTTCATCCAACTAGACTGTCGATGTCACTTAATTGAAGAGTTAAGTCCATTAATGTTGAGAGTTAGGACTGAGAGGTGTTTGGTAGTTCCTGACATGTTATCCACCTTTTTGGGGGTTGTGACAACTGGGCTCTTCCTATGGTACTTAGATTCTCAGCTTGGTGTGGTGTCTTGTCCTTTTTTGTGGTCTTATTGGTTTTCTATGTGTAGGACATCTCTAAGTATCTTTTATAAGGCTGGTTTGGTGGAAGTATATTGTTTCAGTTTTTCCTTGCTATGGAAGGTTTTTATTTGACCTTCTGTTTTGAAGGAGAGTATTCTTGGTTGATAGTTGTTTGTCTTTAGGGCATGACATACATCATTCCAGGCTCATCTTGCTTAAATTGTCTCTGCTGAGAAATCTGAGGTGATTCTAATTGGTTTCCCTTTATCGGCGATTGATCTTTTCTCCATGACAGCTTTAAGGATCCTTTCCTTGGTCTGAATTTATCCTGTACGGATTAAAATTTGATAGTGGGATGTCCTGTTCGGTTCTGATCTATTTGGGGTTCTAAAAGCTTCTTGTATCTGAATAGGCCTAGCTTTTTGCATGTTTGGGAAGTTCTGCTAGGATCCTGTTAAATAAATTTCCTATACCATTAACTTCTGTCTCTAGGTGCTCCTCTACACCCATTATCCTCAGACTAGGCCTTTTGATGGTGTCTTCCAGATGTTGAATAGATCTATCATATTTCTTGGATTTGTCTTGGATAGCTGTGTGTTCTTTCTCTATAATATCTAGGCTGTCTTCAAACCCCGAGATTTGATCTTCTGCATGGTCTAACCTACTGTCAAGACTTTCTATTTTGTTTTTGCTTTTTTTTTTTAAATTTCATTTCCTTCTAATTGGTCACCTTTGCTGGCTTCAAATTTTTTGTTGGAGCTTTGTTTTAGATCTTGTATGGACTTCTTTACTTCCTTAATTTGGTGTTCAGTGTTTATTCTCAAATCACTTAGTTGATTGGTTATAGTTTCCTTGGGCTCCTTTTCCTTTTTTTTTTTTTTTTTTGGTTGGTTACGGGGCTTGAACTCTGGGCTTGGGCACTGTGCTCAAGGTGAGCACTCTACTGCTTGAGCCACTGTGCTACTTCCCATTTTCTAGTGGTTTATTGGAGATAAGAGTCTCAGAACTTTCCTGCCTGGGCTGCCTTTGAACTGCTATCCTAAGATCTCAGCCTCCTGAGTAGCTAGGACTATAGGGGTGAGCCACCAGCACCCAGCTTCCCTTTCCTTCTGATGGGATCTATTCAGCTTTTCCTTTGTGGTGTCCCTGGATTCCTTCAGCTGTCTGTTTATGGATTCCATGAATGCCTCTTTGTCTATTCTCTTCCTGCTCATGCAATTCCTGTGTTACTCTTTGACTGTTCTCAGCCTGCTCATGCAATTCCTGTATTAATCTTGGATTAGCTTCCTCAAGCTCACAAGATTCCTGTATTAAGTTTTTGTTAGCCTCATCATGCTCACCTTGGGTGGAGCTGAGCCCGGCAGGTCAGGTCAGGTCAGGTTCCTGTGACCTGTGGAATGTCTCCTATTATTTTCTTCCAAGGCCTGAGTTGGAGCTAGCTGCTCTGGCCTGGTCTTTGTCAATATCAAAGATGGAGATCTTCTCTCAGTGGGGGAGGGGCTACCTTCCCACCCGCTGCTCCATGAGTAGGGGTGAGGATGCCTTGAGGGTACTCATGCTCTTGGTTCCTGAGCCTTCCCTAGTCTGCGATCAGCAGGATGAAAATTTGTGTTCCTTGTCAGTTCTTGCTGGTGGTGAGTAGAATCCACTCACACACCACACTCGGCACCTTTGTCCCCAGTCTCTCTCTGTTGATATGGAAGCTGCAGCAGCTGCTGCCACCACCATCAGGCAAACACTGCCAAGTGCTCAGATCTGTCTCCTTGACCAACTGCCTGGATTTTCCCTCTCTGGTCAATCTCTCTGTACATTGATGGCACGTTTGGTGTGATTCTCTAGCCTAGGACTGTTCACTGGAACACTAAAACTACTTTCTACATGTTTAGCCTCCAGCTTCTCCTCTGCCATCTTCCTCTGGTTTACAACTTGAGATCTTTAGAATGAAAAAAGTTCCTTGTACCTTTCTGAATCTTTTCTATTGATTTTCATTCCTGAACAAACTGTGTTTTTATAATTACAGAATGATATTTAAAATTCAGTAAATTAGATTTATTTTATCCATATTCCACCAAAGGTCAACTTCCATCTGTGGCTTTATTCTAACTTCTAAAATGAATAATGTTTACATTTCTGAAAGATATACAGATACCATTAGCCTCAGGAAAATCTAACCTTTTTGTTTTCTCAATGATTTTTGTGGATTTTGACATCACTGCAGGAGATTGTGAATTCAATTTATGGTCCCTATTAGAACCTTAATAGTAGGCATAATAAACGGCATGACAATGTTTTATTCATTATTATTTATTCATTATTATGTGTTCATTGTGTTAATGTGTGCAAGTAAAAACCATGTTCCATAACAAGAAAATGCTGCTTCCACTAATGTAGTTCATTATGAACTCACTAGCCATACTAGTTACACATTTGCATGAGAACCTCCTATTTTTCTATAGGGAACAATAGTATTTTAACTAAGATCATAGAGATGATGAGGAAAAAAGTATTGAATGCCAACCACTTACCTAGGCAAATGGGCATTTATGTTTCAGGTGATTTCCACTGAAACAGGGTACATACTTTATTATGTTAAATGCTAAATTTGTATTTGTATCACTTAATCACAGGTTTCCATCAGTATGGAAATTAAGTACATAAAATGGGAACGGAACACTCTCAGAAATGTGTGGATAAGCACAAACTGACCTGTTTTTATTTCTGACTTCATTTGTATATTATCAAGTTTGTCACCTTGTTTCCCACCATAATTCAATTTAATATAGTGCTTTTGAATGTTTTTATAGGGTACAAAAGGCAGGTTACTCAACCATTATGCACCATGTGCAGAGTTCCCTCATATGGATTCTTTTTAATTATCAGTCTTTTATAATTACAATGGTAGAAACCATGGTCTTGCCTTGCATAAATTTCTCTAATGGTGGAAAAAACAGACAAATGCAAATAAATTTATATTAACATTTTATATAAATCACACATAATCAAATGTCATCTACTCTCATCATTTCTGAATTGCTAAGGTAATTAAGATAATAAGACTCAAATGAAGTTACCAAGAAAGTTGCATTTTGTGTAACTGTAATACTTCTGTATTTCCTCCTAATGCTCAGGATAGAACTCAGAGGTCCACATATCTTTGGAAACCATTCTAGAACTAAGACACAGCCCATGTCCTTTAATGGAAATTCTTAACTAAATGTAGCTATTGGACAAAGAAGAAAAGACATTTACTGCTTTAGAAGTTCTGCATTAAATTTTATTCATTTTTAAATAAGGATTTATTAAGTATACTTAACTAATTAAGTATACTTAAGTATATTTATTAAGGGTTATCTATGAAACAGGTCCTTTTGCATACAACAACTTAAAAATAGTTATGTAATAAAAATATCCTTATATTTTTAATGGGAAAGGAAATAATATTGTGTGAGTAGTAGTAAAAATCTATTTGCCATGAATAGAAATCTAAAGTTAGGTGATTATTCTGAACCTGAAGTAAATTCAGATTAAGAATATTACTTGAAAATGTGATATATATACACAATGGAATTCTATGCCTCTATCAGAAAGAATGACATTGCCCCATTTGTTAGGAAATGGAAAGGCTTGGAAAAAATTATATTAAGTGAAGTAAGTCAGGCCCAAAGAAGCATAGGCCCCATGGTTTCCCTTATTTGCAATATCTAGTATATGTCTGAGTCAAGCAGAAAAGGTCAGATAAGGTGATGTTAGGAAAATGAACCCTAAGATATGTATTCAAATTTTTTTCTTTCATGCAATTGTTTCTAACACATTTATAAGATTAACATTATTTCTTGTTGCTTTGTATGTCCCTCCCCCACAGTATAACCCCTGCTTTTAGGTGAGCTGAGCTGAGGCAACCTTTAAGGTGTATCATGGCAGGGAGGAAAAGCCCAAACAGCTCAAGTACCAGATGCTAGCCAAAATCTACCAGCCTCAGCCTTGCAACGAACCTCTTCCAGACAGTGTCCACCTGAACCCTGCTATATCTGTTTTCAAAAGAGGCCCTAGATGGAAACCTGCCCCCTGAAGAAGCTCTGTTACCCAGATGTGGCCAGCCAGGCCATAGGGGCCCAGCCTGCCCACAGCCGCATAAGCCAATCTGACCGTGCCCCAGGTTCAAAGATTCAGGGAATTGGGCCATGGACTGTCCATCATCATCTTGGGGACTATGGCCATCCACTAAGGCCCCATCGCCCCCTCCTGGCACTCTGGGATTGGCAGCCAGAGAAGACTGAGGCAGCCCTGGACTCCTGGCCCTGACTACTCCCATCACCAGCATGAGCCCAGGGTGACAATCATGGTTGCAGGTAGGATGACCTTGATTTTGGTGGACACAGGTGCTATGTATTTGGTGCTCACTGAGTTGCATGGCCAGACCTACCTAGCCAATACCTCCATAGTCGGGGTAGAGGGAAAACCTTACAAACCCCAACCGTTCCCAGGAGTGTTCTTCTGTCACTCCTTCCTTGCTCCCCACTGCCCAGTTTCACTTTTGGGAAGAGATCTTTTGGCCAAATTTGGATCTTCTATTACCCTATGCCCCTCCCAATTGGCACAATGTAATATTGATTTGGCCTCCCCTGCAATCTCCTTGTTGATGGTGTTAGTAGGGTCACCTAGTGACACCTCAGATTTCCCTTTCCCACACTCTGATGTGGATCTCAAGGTGTGGAATACCCACACTCCTCTATTGCTAAACACCACCCTTCTATTCATATCTCTCTGAGGGACCCCCAATGCTTCCCTTTACAATCCCAGTACCTCCGCCCTTTCCACAGTCTTTTGGGATTGCAACCAATTATAAAAACCTTACTAAGAAAAGGGCTGTTATGCCCCACTAACTCTCCCTATAATACCCCCATCTTAGAAATATCCAAAACTAATGGTTCATTCCTCCTGGTACAGGACCTTTGCCTTATAAATGCTATTGTTATCCCCCTACAACCTGTTGTACGCAACCCCTATATTCTGCTTTCCACAATTCAGGGACGGGTGCCTTTTATTTAGTATTGGATTTAAAAGATGCCTTTTTTAAAAAACTATCCCTTTAGCCCCCTCCTCCCAGGATCTTTTTGTCTTTACATGAACTGACCTGGTCACCCATCACCAGTGGGTATTAGGGGTCCCCTATCTAGTTTTTTTTAATTTATCCCAAATGTCTAAGGCAGATTGATTAATAAACTGAGACATTAAACAATGTAGTTTGTTCACAGATTCAGAATCTAGGTTAGTATATTAAAGGAAGGTCTGACACAGTCTGTCCCAAAAGGCAGATGGGTTTTCATTTCTGTCTTGTATGACCATGGCCATTTTGTCATAGTTGATGGCTTTGCGGCCTACATGTTTGAGACCCTCCATTATACAGACAATAAATTAGTTTCACCTTTGGCGACCACCCAGGGATTTATAATCCCAGTGAGGGTCTAGGTCAGGCTCTGCCTCAGTCCCAACTGGGCGATTGGGGGTGGTCCGGTGGGTCTCATCTGCATAATGGCGGGCCTTTTCTCAAACATCCCGCTGTTACCCTGGACTCAAGATTCATATCCATCACTCCAGGTTACCTCCTAGATAGGGCAGCTCCTTGATGTAGGCAGTGGGATTGATGGAGAAAGATCCCAGGCATGTCTCAATCTGTGCTAGATCATTTAATCAGAACAGGATGTGCACTGCGACTATACCATCAGCCCCTGTCACCTCATGTAATGGGAGAACATGGGTTGAGGTAGAACTCCGATCTGTAGCAGGCTCTTGGGCCTGGGTAAGGATGGTATTCAATGTTTCTGTAAAGTGTACAACAACCTCCAAGACATCTTTCAGCTGAGACAGCTGGTTTGCATTGGCCAGGCCAGGTGTGCTTTTGTCCTGTGGGGGAGGAAGGGATGCCAATGGAAGGGGGCCTTGGCCTTGGTTGGTGTGATAGTGGAGGGTGAGAGAACGGGTGACCATTGGTTTGGGGGCTGCCAGATCAATGGTGGGGGAGAGACTGCCACCTTCAGTGGAAGTCCCACCTCCTCTGGAGGAAGTCCACCTCCTTTGGCAGAAGTCCCATATCCTTTAATGGGAGTCCCACCTCCTCTGGTGCAATGAGACAGGTTGGTGCCCCACGTGTTCAAAATGGTGGCAACTCATCCGCTGGATCTGGAATACAGTCTGGGTTATGAAGTGGTGGCCTTGTGGCCAGGAGGAGTTGGGCAGAGCAGAAGTTGGACTCAGGAAGAAGTTCAGATTGGAGGAAGGCGAGAAAGAAAGATAAGGCATCTACCTAGCTAGTTTCCTTTAACTTGCCCGACCGCCTGCAGAAGTTAGCTAGATTCTGTATAATATCAGGATCCAGTGTCCCATGAATGGGCCACGTTGGCTGATTGTCCAGTGGATAGTCGGGCCAGCTCTCAGTACAGAAATGTATGAGCTCCTGTGAATCAAGGTCAGATTCAAGGTTAAGCATTTCTATATTATTTAGAAGAAAGCCCAAGGGGGAGTCCAGAGGAATACCAGGAATATTAAATTGTGTCCCACCCAAGATAAGTAATCTGGAACCAAAAGCTTTTGTGAAGCATCCTATGCAATGCAATTTGCCTCAAAAAGTGGGAAACAACCAGTGGGAAATAGCATGTTTCTCCACGGCTTCCTGGGCCATGGAAGCCCTCAGAAATGCGGCTTAGTTACTTGGCCAAGTTTTTCAGGGGTGGGGGCCTTGAAGCTCCCTGAGAGAGGCATGGAGCCTGCCCAGTGAAATCTAAGCCTCTAGACTTCAATTACCTAGGGGGTCCAAATTGATCAGCGCTGCTGGACATATAGGATGCGGTCAGTCAGTAGGAAACCAGCTGGGCTGACTTTTGGGTCTGCCTAGAATCGTGGCTTAGGTCCCTGGGTTGCTGGCAGGACCCTCCCAGTCACTGAGGGGAGCAAATCCACTGGGGAGCCTATCCCCATACGGGCCACCAAAGTGAAGGAGAAAAATGTAAACCTGGGTAGGAAGAAACCCAAAGAAAGTAACCCAAAAGCTACACGGACAGAAGTCAAGTAGAAGGAAAAATTTATTGCCAGCAGAGCTGACAAGGTCAAGTTCTCATAAAGAAAGGGAGAAAATGGTGCCATCTGGCTCTTTGGAGGCCCCTTTTTTATCGGAGGCGGGAACTGAGTAGTGCCTCACCTACTGCGCAGGTGCTGCCATGAAAGGCAGCGATTAGGCCTGTGAGGTGAGCGTTTCCTTACAGTAAGTTCCTATGTCAGTACAATAAAATAAAACTGAACAAAAAATCTGTATACTTATAGTTTCACCCTTGCAGTACTTTTCAGAATTTTTGTTTGGAGGAGTATTAAATTATTATCTCTCTCTTGCTGCTATTAAAGCTGAGATTCAGTGTATTCAATGGGAACTAGAAGTGGAAGAACCTGAACTCAATTTTTCTGATTCCAAAATTGGTTGTTTATATATATAACCTATCCACAGGAAGTGCTTTTTAATGTGTCTGATTTGATTCAACAATTAAATAAACCCTTAAAAACCAGAGGGTCTGATGGAAATGTATTGGTGCATATAATTAGTCAAGAAACCAAATAGCTTTCATCTCCCATGGGGTTTCTTATGCTGTCTGGTTGTTTTCAAATTATTATACACTATTTTATATGGTCTATTTCACTCTCATACTGTCTGTCTGTCTGTCTTCTCACTCTCTTTTCCAGTGAGATGATTGCAGCTAACTGAAAAAAAATAAACATAACCAAGATAGTCTGTTGTGAGTTTTTAACTTTAAAAATATCTTTTGCCTTTTAATATTTTTTTCAAAACAAACTGTTCCTGAAATGCAAAGTTCAGTATGAATGGGATTATATTTGTGTCATTCTGAAAACATGAAGAACTCTACAACTTTTCATTACTTCAGTAATGGTGTGCCATTCTTTTCCTACTATGATCCAGGGTCACAGGAGTTAGTAAATGTAACTCAAAAGACCTTGAACACTTTGGAGGAATCAGTGTCACACAAAAGTAGACAAGACTTCTGCAGATTCTGAAAATATAAAAAAGAAACTACCAACCCCATGCTAGTTTATTTTCACACATAGTTTCTAAGTCATACATCATTACAAAATAGAAAAATCACCACAAGTACCCTAAAAATGAACACAACAGTCGTGTTCCACATTAACTGAGTACCACTTTATGACAAAACTGTAGGTAAGTATCAAAATGTTAGAAAGAAAATACAAATTATCTTTGACTTCCGATGGTTATATGTCAGGTTTTTTTTCAACTTTATGATAGTGTGAGATTTATGTGCATTTGGTACAAAATACACTTTACATTTTAAATTATGGTCTTTTCTCAGGCTAGGCATAAACAGAAGGGTCAATTCTCTCACTAAGTACTGAGAAGTGACAGGAAGTCACAGCCCCCAAACAGTTATGTACCTACGATTCTACAGGGTCCTGTGTTGATAAGCTAGTATTTAAGTATGTTAAAGTGCATTAAAAGTATTGTCTGTTAATTTTTTTTACTTAAAATATTTTTTAACATACTATATGTTATCTATGGCAACCCTACTGGACGTCAATGTGCTTGTCTAACTGCATAATGTGCATAGGGAAATTGGAAATGGAGTTTCTATCTCATCATTGAGTCATGGGAACCATACTAGGATGAAAATAGGAGCCAAAATAAACTCATGGCAGCTTAAAGAAAATGCATTTTGTGTATTAATAGAAACAAACACAATGAAAATGATGAATACATTTTTTTCAACACAATGTTAAATGCTCAAAAAAGGTCAGAAATTTGATTAGCTTTTCTTTCTCTGAAATTCTTCATAAAGTTTGGTTTGTGAGTATATTTCTGCAGCATCAATTTCTTTTAATACTAGATTTGTATTATCATTAAGTAGTTGCAGTATTGGCATTTTATCATTTCAAACCTTTTTATATATTGATATTTCAATTTGATAATAATTGTATTTTAGACAGTAGAATTGATTAGTATGTCATGCTTTTTGTATCTTTACTTATGCATATTTTTATTATCTTAAGCAGTGTATAAAGGAGATTCCATTCAATTCATCCATTTATAAATACAATACATCTTTTCTTGTGGAATGGTAAAGGAAAGAAAAATTCTATGCTTGGGAGTATGCCACGGCTGCCGCCGCCTCCTCCTCCTCCTCCTCCTCTATTTCACAATAGGGCTGTTTTCTATTATAAGTTAGTTTGATAGTTTTTATGATGTTCTTGACAGTGCTTTATATATATTTTTTTTCATTTTCCACTATCTGTCCCATCCCCTCAAGTTAACCTGGTTCCATTTACTCATAAGTGTATAGATTATGTTCCTTCCATAAATTTGTCTTTTTTAAAATTTCTTCCTTTCATTATTAATTATCATCTATTGTGATCCATTATCTTGCATTGTTTATATATTTCCATTACCAAGACTGTATATTTCCAAAAGTTATTACTTTTATAGTGCAAGATAATTTAATAAATTTCACATTTGAGAAACCTGTTCTAAAATTGTACACATACCATTCAACATTTATGTTAATACATAACTATTCAATAGAAACATTTTTAGATGTGTAAATGATCCATCGGATTCATCTAACTTAATATTTGACTAAAGTATTTTATTAAAACTTTTAGTAAAATTGTATCACACACACACACACACACACACATATATGCCAATTTATTTGTCTTTGCAGTGAATAGGTGAAGAAAATTACACAATATTTGGCTGATATCTAAGGGAATTCCATTTGGTGATTATTTCTTTCATTTAGTAGAGTGGGCATTCAGCCTTTAGGGAGCTTGTATATGTGTATCCAGAAATCCTGGCATTAATTAGGGAAACTAACAATAGAGCTGTTAAAATGTACCTGAGCCACACATGTAGCCTTGGATAACTGTTTTGGGGGAGGTTTTTGTTGTTGTTTTGGGTGTTTTTTTTTGCTTTTAAAACAATTGTGGAATTAATTCATAGCCAAATGATAGACATCTGGTTACCATGAACAAAAAAATCAAGGAAATACAATAAGAAATTATGCTTTGTTAAATATTGTATCTCAGTTGACATTTCATCTTGCTGTTGTGGGGGAAAGTAGTAGCTGATACATTTTAAAATTATAGGTTAATATTGGTATTTAGTATTCTAAACATTATTCCAAATTTGACCACATTTATCTTTTTTAAGTAGGGGTAGAAGATTGAGCTATACAGCTACTCTCATAAGAAATATATATATATATATGTATATGTATATGTGTGTATAAGTATACACACACACACATACACAGAGCAGCTTAATGTATGTGGTAGGTAGAAAATTAGCACCACAAAGACATTTTCATCCTAAAGCAATGAATCCGTAAAAATCCTGTCACAAAGCCGGGCGCTGGTAGCTCACGCCTAGCTACTCAGGAGGCTGAGATATGAGGATTACGGTTCAAAGCCAGCCAGGGCAAGAAAGTCTGTGAGACTCTTATCTCTAATAAACCACCAGAAAACCAGAGGTGACACTGTGGCTCAAGTGGTGGAGTGCTAGCCTTGAGCTGAACAGCTCAGGGACAGTGCCCAGACCCAGAGTTCAAACCCCATGACTGACACAAAAAAAAAAAAAAAGAAAGAAAGGAAGGAAGGAAGGAAGGAAATTTCACATGGCAAGAATATCTTGCAGATGTGATTAAGTTAGAGAATTGAGTGAGTAGATTACCTTGAATTATTTAGATTTGACTTCAAAATGAATCTTTAAAAACAGAATAGCTTTATGGAGTGTGGTCAGAGAAAGGGGGAAGTTTAATATATACGTCAAGTGGTAATCTCCTTTACATATCTACATAAAATAAAAATATGCAAAATAAAGATATAAAAACATGACATTTGATCAATTCTGATCTCTAAAAATATAATTATTGTTATCAAATTGAACTATCAAGATTAAAAGGGCTTGGAATGATTTTTTTTAAGATACCATTTTTACAAAGCCAGATTTTCAAGACTGCTATCTTTGAAGCTTGAGGGAAGGCTAGCAGGAGTCAGAAAATGTGAACACCCTGTGGAAAAGTCAAGGAAAGTTTTCTCCTGGAGCCTCAACAAAGTAACAATGTGATGCTCACACTTTGGTTTGAATCCACTGAATCTTGTCAGAACTTCTGCCTTAAAAATTGAAAGATAGTATGTAAATTAGTTTTAGTCACTGTATGGTGTTACAGTAGCCATAATAAAATGAGCACACTGTGTCTTCTATATCTCATTGTAGAAGACACTATGTTGAAAAACCAACTTTACAATTTAGGAGTAGGGGGGGAGGAAGAGTGTGTAGTTGTGGAAGTAAAAGTGGAAGTGGGAGGGAAGGGATGGTAGAGGGAAAATGAAGGAGGAGGCAACAGTGCTTGTTAAGAAATGTACCCATTATCTTGCTCATGTAACTGTAACCCTTCTGTACAGTAGTTTTACAATAAAAAATAAAATGAGTACACTTTAGTTTGTACTTCTAGAAAAAAACTAACTAGTTTTTTGTCTACATAAACTTTAACAAATCAATGTTACCATGGTCATAGTGACCTCTAGGTACTTCATAAGCATACATACTATTTCTCTAAAGGTAATGAGATTTAAGCATGTTTCCCTATAGATTGAATAACTATAATTTTTACCTAACACTGGACCTGGTATGCAAACACTACTGTCATGCATTCACTTAAAAGATGAGTTTCAGAGCAGTTTGGCTAGAAAAAACACACTTTTATTTCTACTAGAATAATTTGTTAGAACTTAAAGGTAGTGATGCTGTCTGTACCCTACTTCACTTTTGGTGTCATGGGACACTATTAAATTAACTCTCCAGCAGGTCCATCTGTGTAGCATGTGGCTTCTGCCACTTCCCATACCATGGTAAAGTTAGCTGAATCAAAACCCATTCTTGTGTGACCAGACACGTTGGAAAACACTTAGTGTACTCTGCATGAAATAGAGATGTGAATTTGATTATGGTTAATTTGATCAGGGTGTTGCCTGGTCGTATTAAATTTAATATATATTAAGATATAATCCTGATCACAGCATCTACATTTTAATGGTATCATTAGGCAAGATCATGATAGGAGTTGGAACAAAAATGTGAAGTTCTTTCAAACCCAGTCTAACTATTTTTACTGTATTTACTTATAATTTATGCATTGATATTTTAGTATATAGACTAGAATATGTGGTTTGTTCTAATCATAAATTATTCTATTGCTGAATATTCTTAAGTATAGGTCCTAAGAAAGGAGTAGCTGCATGTCTTGTCTAGGAAGAATAAATGCTTCTTTGCAGTTGCATGCTGGTAAATATCTAATAAGGAACTCTAATGTATGAGGAAACAGTAGAAAAATATATCTTATACCATTTGTCCATTTCTGTAGTGTGAGTAATTACACTATGAATAATTTCAAATTAACACATTGAAGTTACAGAATATAGCAATTTAGTAGACACTGACACTGGGACAGTTGTCTGGAGACAGAACTCTGGGAATCCCGTACCCAAGTTCTGAAGACAGAGCATCATCTCCATGAGTGGGGAAGAGTAGTTGAGCATCTTTGGATATTCAGTCAATAGTGAAGATGCTATACTATTTTACTAGGACATTTCTTTTTACAGTCTAAAACTAAAGATTCACTTAGTGGTTTTGTGGTTATATGAATTCAAACTTGGAATGAACATGAATTACTGGAGAAAAGTTATTCCTAAGTAATGAAGCCAAGGGAGCAGAAATGGATGTAGAAAGACTGGATTTTCTCTTTTCTATTGGATACCAACCAGATTTTAGAAGAATGAACACTTGAACAACTATATGGATATTGGTTAATTTCTTGCAATAGCATTAAATGTAATTAAGTACAACTTCTAAATTTAATGTTGTATTTTCTTCAAAGTTAATTGGCAAAAATCTTAATAATTAAATAAGCAAATCACCAGTAAATTTCTCATTTTTGCAACAAATAGCAGACTAAAATTATTGTACAAAAAGCAGAAAGAGGTTGAAAAAATAGTTCAAGTGGTAATCAGTCTAGCAAGCAGATGATCTGGCACTCAAATTCCACACTGCCAAAAATTCATAAGGCAATGGAAAGACTTGAGAAAAAAACACATTAAGTGAAGTAAGCCACACCCAGAAAAGCGTAATTTGCATGTTTTCCCTCATTTCTGGTAACTAGCATGTACTTAAAAATCTATAAGAAAACAAACTAGATGGTAAGCAAAGGACTGCAAATGAATGAAGTGCAATAGACTCTACACAAAGCGTAAATAGTACTGTTCTTTAAAAAGACAAAGGCAAAATCCAACAAAATGTGTACCAGGATATTGGTACTAGTAAGAGGGGAAAGAGGAGCTAAGGAAAGAAAGGAAGAAGAATGAAAGGAGAAAGGGGTGAGAATTTAGGCAAGAACTCATTGTATGTACAACAGAATTGAGAAATGGGTAAAGATGTTGAAGTGATGGCACAAATCAAGATGCATTGTACACATAAACTACTTTGTTTAATGGCAAAAAATCAATACATAACAAATTAAGGAAAGAGTTGAGTTAGGAGGAGTGGGTGAGAATGGTGAAAGGGCTGACATTGGTCTAGACATCCCATGTTCATAAATTGCTTTGGTTAAGGTAAGTCCTTTATGCAACTAAAGATAATAAAAATACTTAAGAAAATAAAACAAAAAAGGAAAAAGAATATTGTATCCCTATAAAAGTAGTAAGAAGGACTGTAGTTACTAAAAATACACAAATGGTGCATCAAGTTTAATTTTGAAAACATTGTTTTAAAATCTTCATTATATCAATTATTGAAAGGATTTTTATTGAAACTTGTTTTTAATTTAAAAACTGAGATCTTCAATAAAAGTAGAATAAAATTGACTTTCCCTGAAATATCATCAATGTGAACTTTACAAAGCATTTAGATGAATTATAAATAGTGAAATCTGAATTTGATATGACTTATATTTCAAAGTAAATTTTGAAATATTGTTTCATTGAAGAATAAAAGAAGTACTCATAAAACAATTATAAATTTCAATATATAAATCACAATTGAGAATAGCCCCCATTTGCAGGTTGGTATTTAGCCCAAATGGACCACTTTATCTTAACACCCTCATGGTTTAGAGAGAAATTATTTGAAGGCATGACTACAAACAATTTTGATTAATTAATTAAAATATTATTGAATATGTTTTTTCAGAAAAATGAAAATAATTTGATTGGAGACAGATTTATTAGAGTGTTGCTATACCATATATACAAGAATAAGTAATCTGAATAGTTTAATATTCTAATATTCACTAAAAATTTAAATATTGGCCTGGTGCCATTTGGCTCACACTTTTAATTCTAGCAATTGAGAGGCTGAGATCTAATGATCATGATTTGAAGCCAGCCTGGGCAACAGAGTTTGTGACTTTTCGCTCCAATGAAACATCATAAAAGCTGGAAGGACTGAAACCAACAAAGTAAAAATAATCTTTAAATATTTCCTTTAGTATACACCACACACACAGTGTATGTGTGATGCAAAGTTTCACTATTTTGGTCACATTGACCATAAATTCATGATCTTTCTGTCTGAAGTGCTAGGATCATAGGCATGCTCAGTTGTTGGTGTATATTATTTTATATTTAATAAATCATTTTATATATAATTTTAAATGACTCTATTTAAGAGCCAGTTAATGATATTAAGAAACAAGTTAGTTCATGGTCCTGTTTGTGTTTTTAACTATGGTAATATTTTAAGTCCAAATTTCACATATGAGAAAATGTTCAACCTTTATCTCTGAGTCTGGATTCCTTCACCCAACATGATTTTCCCCCCAATCTGTCTATTTCCCTGCAAATGTCATAATATAATTGTTCCTGATATATATATATATATGGAACAATTATATAATATATATATATAATCATATATATAATCATAGTGTATACAGTGAAAAATGAACTAGAGGACTTGAGGAGAAAAGTGGGTACAGAATAGATGGAGGAAGGTCAATAATGGAAGAGATTACTCTGATCATGTTGCTTTATAAACATTTGGTGATATGTAAACTGGAAAACCCTTTATACAGCTATTGAAAAAAACACATTTAAAAATGAAGCCAGTTAGTCAATCCATAAACTAATATTTCAAAGCATGAGTTAATTTTAACTACTAAATACCATAAAATAAATATTTCAAAGCATGTGTTAAAATTTAACTACTTAATCCTACCTTTGTTGCATCATTTGCAAAGAAATGGAAGAGCCTAGAAAAATATGTTTAGTGAATCAGGCTCAGAGAAAAAGGTTACACTTTTTTTTCCTATATGGAAGCTAGAATTAGTTTATAAATACATAAGTAAATAATTTGGGATGCATGCAAATGTACACAAATGCATTAGCTGAAATATAGAGGAGAACTCAATTAGTGTAATTTCTTAGAAAAGCTACATCAAAGGATAACAAAATAAACATCAGGAAATACGAACTTGAAAGGGTAGGGTATGGTTAAATGGAAGGGAGTAGATGAATGAAGAGAAGAAAGGGGAAAATGGGCACTGGTGGCCCATGCTTATAGCCCTAGTTACACAGGAGAGAGAGATCTGAGGATCAGGGCTCAAAGACAGCTTTGTCAAGAAAGTCCATAGACTCTTTTTTTATTATTGTGAAAATACTGTACAGAGGCATTACACTTACATGGGCAAGATAATGAGTACATTTCTTATCAAGCATTGTTGCCTCCTCTTTTGTTTCCTCTTCCCATCCCTTCCCATCGTTCCCCCCCACCAAAGATGTAAAGTTCGTTTTTGACATAACGACTTGTACATCACATTGTTGCAATGGGTCCACCTGTATCCCTATTTAAATGATTTGCTTTTTCCCTTCCTCTTCACAAATTATACCAACATCAAATACAGTGAAAGCAGGGGTTATACTGTGGGGGAGGGCCATACAAAGCAACACAGAAATAATCTTATAAATGTGTTAGAAACAATCGCATGAAAGAAAAAAACATTTGAATACATATCTTAGGGTTCATTTCCCTAACATCAACTTATCTGACCTTTTCTGCTTGACTCAGACATATACTAGTTATTGCAAATA
>NW_012267289.1:1137585-1149960 GCF_000151885.1 Dipodomys ordii | reverse complement strand
CCCAGGCCCAGAGTTCAGGCCCCACAACCGGACACAAAAAAAAAAAAAAAAACTTGTACAAAGGGATTTCAATATCAATTTATGATTACAATTAATTTTGACCAGTGTCATCACTTCCATCATTATTTTTCATCTCTCCCAACTACATCCATTCTATTATGTTATCTCGTTCCATTTTCACTTATGTACATTGAATAATAAGACTGCATTTGCCCATTCATGCACTCTACCTTTTTCTGCATTATTGTTACATGGCCTGTTACAAATCATGGAGAAGCCTGGCTTTGTCTCATTCCCAATATCTTTGCTTTGGGAACACTGTTTATAGAACTTATGCTTATTTTTATAATGTTCAGTACCAGATTGCTTAAGATTTAAAATATCTAGTGTTTTTGCTTTATATCCATAGTCTCTCTAGCTTCAATTGCTGAGATTTCCATGTAAAATTTGACAGAGGTTGGAGACATGGGTCAGATGGTAGTGTTCCTGTCAAAGAACCTAATGTGTCAGATAGCAATTTTGAGTTCTGATCACTAATGAAAATGACTTGACAAAAAGGGAAGTATATAACTTTTAACTGTTTTTTTTTTGTCTTTTCTTTTTTGGTACTGGGGATCAAACCCAGGACGTTGCACTTGCTAGGAAAGCGCTTTGCCACTGAGCTACATCCCAGCCCGGAAGTATATAACTTTTATAATTACACAATAACATAAAAATTATTCACTTATGATACTGTCTTCAATTAAGAAATAAATTCAGTTTTGACTCAAGAAAGATTAATTTGTCCAAGTCTAAAGGACTAGTTAGTAGAGAGATCAGGAAATGAACCAAGCCCCTTATTTTTTTCCATGATACAAACAAATTATTTGCAAATAATATGATTCCACCAGATTCTCAGTGCTAAGAAAAAGGCAGAAATTAATCTTGACTCATCTTGATATATCCCCCAAAAGTGAGGATATGTTCTGTCCATAAGAATTTATATAAAGTTATGGGTATGGAGTATTTCCTCTAACTAACCAGAATTCTCTTTACTCCCTGTTTGAACCCAGGGACCCATCTTACATTTCAGAGAGTGATGGCTATGGCAATATAATAAATTGGTCGTAAATCTTATCATGCACCACACCTCTCGAACAACTGCCATCCAGCTAATCAGTGGAATGGCTATTTGCAGTTATATCTGAAGCACTAGCATATTATCCTCCCTACCGAAACTGCAGCTTTCCAAATGAAGTGAGAATTTTGACTCAACAACCACTACAAGTTGATTGATTATCCCTTTTTTTTTTTACAAAGTTACAAATTTGTTTTTTTTTGGGGGGGGGTCGGGTCGTGGGTCATGAACTCTGGTCCTGGGCGCTGTCCCTCAGCTCTTCAGCTCAAGGCTAGTGCTCTACCACTTGAGCCACAGAGCCACTTCCTGCTTTTTTTCTTTTGCTTATGTGGTGCTGAGGAATCGAACCCAGGACCTCATGCATGCAAGGCAATCGCTCTACCACTGAGCCACCTTCCCAGCCCCAAAATTACAAATTTGTAAAGCAAGGACTGAAAACAACGTCCCCACAAAATATTATTTCAAGTAATCAATCCTCTGTTTCCCCTTGAAAAATGTTACTTTTTACTTCAACAGCTTTTCTCTTCTAGATCTAGAAATGATGACTCCCAAAGTAGGAACGATGCTCAAGGGAAGATGTTTTGATAAAGACTGAGTACTTCATGGTCGTATATACTTTGTATCTTTTGGCCCCAGCAGGAACAAGATCTGTTGCATGAATGGAAATGCATGCTATTAATCCCATTCATGATATAAATAAGAGTGTCTAACTATACTATAGAAGCCCTTAAGCCTTTAGATAGAAGCACTGGTATTTTTCCATCATTTTCTATAAATGTGCATAGTGGAAGAGTGCTTCCAGTGAAAAGTGTCCTTAGAGTCAGCTTGCAGGAACATCTGACAGTAGCTTTATTTTCAAGTAGTTGCTTCACATGTTCCTCTTAGCCCTTATCATGTCAAATAAAATGGAAAATAGGAAAACTTGTAGAAAAGTGAAACATTTCCATCTTTTCAGATAGGAAGAAGTAATTAGATAAAATTTTATTTTTTAGATTGTTCTATGTTTTTAGATTGTTCTATTTTTTCTGTATTTGTTTTGATATATTCTCAATCTTACTTCAATATATTCTCAATATTACTTATGCTTTCATCCCATATTTTCCTCTTCCTCATTATCTCTTTCTTCCTTGTGCTCCATATTTTATTTGTTTATTTTTGGTATTTTTTGTCTATACTAGTTTTAAAATTTTGGAGTTTTCCTATAGTTATATTAGCTCTTGTCTTCATCTATTATTTTGAGTATTTTAGTATTTATATATTTTTTTAGTATCTATATATTTAGCATGTATGTATATATGTCTTATGTATATTATTTCTGGAGTTCTTAAAATAGTTATTAAAATAGAGCTACTAAAATAGAGTGTGAATTGAGGCCTCAGGAAAATGCTGATTATTAAACAAGGCATTATATAAAGCAGGAAAATATGTCAATCTCAGCATATGTTTATGTGCAAATTAGAGATATAAGAAGTAGAATACAACAGAGTTATATGACTTCTCAAAAGTTCCTATGTATGATTTATTCCTGTCTATATCTTCAGGAGGGTGGGAGGAGTATACATAACTTGAGAGAAAAAGGTATAAAGTACAACAGTGGAGTTTACTGAACACTCATGGGTGGAAACGGGAAAGAAGGGCTGGGGAGAGTGAAGGAAGGGAAGATACTGTATGAAAAGAAATGTACTTATTACCTAATTTATGAAATTGTAATCCCTCTGTATATCATCTTTATAATAAAAATAAAGTAAGTAACTTTTTTTACTGTTCCTAACAAACTGGACACGTGTAGTTGCAGGTACTCAGGAATCTGAGATCTGAGAATGTATGTTCAAAATCAACCTATGCAGAAAATTCTGACTCATCTCCAGTTGACCAGCAAAAGGCCAGAAGTAGAGGTATCACTCAAGTGATACAGAATCAGCCTTGTGAGAAACAAAAAAAAAAGGAAAAGTGCAAGGTGCTGAGTTCAAACTCCAGTAGCAATATTAAAGTTCATAATAATCTAACAAATGAATCCAAAAATAGTAAATGGTTTGAAATTCATCCAGTTTCTTTATGAATATTCTCAATTAAAAGTAGAAAGGCCTTCTGACAGAGCAGAATGCACTACAGGACTTAAAGGTATATTAGAAATAATAGAAAGGGTAGAGGAAGATATCAAAGAAATACAGTTACAAGTAATTCAGGATTCAATATAAAAAACCAAACAAGGTATGGGCATTGATGAATGATAAAACATGATAGCTACACACACAAATATATATATATATATATATATATTCAACAGTAATATCATAAGTTTTTTCAAATATTAAAAAAGAGAAGCTTAAAGAACAACCAAAAATAAAGATCAGGGAAAAAATTATATTAAGTGAAGTAAACCAGGCCCAAAGAAACATAGGTCCTATGGTTTCCCTTATTTGTAATAACAAATATATGTCTGGGATAAGCAGAAAAGGTCAAAAGCTATGTACATATGACCAGATGAGATGTGTTAAGTGAAATGAACTCCAAGATAGGGACAAAAGTGGTTTTCTTTTTTTTCTTTTGGTTTTGTTTGTTTGTTTTTGGTTGGTCGTGGGGCTTGAGCTCTCTCAGCTTGGGCGCTGTCCCTGGGCTCTTCAGCTCCAGGCGAGCACTCTACTGCTATTGTTTCTAACATATTTATAAGGTACCATGTGATTTTTTTGTTGTTGCTTTGTATGTCTCCTCCCCCACAGTATAACCCCTGTTTTCACTGTATTTGATGTCGGTATAATTTGGGGAGGGGAAGGGAAAAAACAAAATGCTTAAATAGGGATACAGATTGACCCATTGCAACAATGAGATGTACAAGACACTGTTGAACAATGAACTTTACAATTTAAGCGGGGTAGTTGTGGATGTGGGAGGGAAGGGATGGTAGGGGAAAAACAAAGGAGGAGGCAACAATGCTTGATAAGAAATGGACTCATTACTTTACTCATGTAATTGTAACCCCTCTGTACAGTATTTTCACAATAAAAAAAACATAAAAAAATAAGACCCAAGCATCTCTTGTCAGCAAGAATCGTATCTATATTGACAATAACAAACTTTTGCATCACAAAAAAGCTGAGAAAAGGTCTTCCAAACAAACTTAACATAGATTAGAATAGCTATACTTGTAATTAAAAAGGTAGATTTCAAATCAAAATTAGTCAAAAGAGACAAACAAATTACTTACTGTTAGTAAAGAAGACAATAGCTAACAGCTATCGACCAAATGTAGGGGTACATATCTTTGTTATACAAACACTATCAAACTTAAAAACACACATAGATGAAGTAAAAACACCATATTTTTTTAAGAATTCAATACCCTCCTCTCATCAACAGATAGGTTATCCAGGCAAAAACCTCAACCAAGAACCTTCGAATTTAAAATATACCATAAAACAGTTGTACCTAACAACTATCTGCCAAAATTTCACCCAGCAGCTACAAAATACACATTTTTTTTCTCAGGAAACTATGGGAATCTTTCCAAAATCGATAATATTCTAGAGCATAAATCCTTTTTAATATTTCATGATGGAAGAAAATTGGAGGATAACAGAAAAAATACTTACAGAAAATATTCGGGTTCATGGAGACTGAACATGGAGATTGAACTATACTGAAAGGCAAATAAATCATTGAAGAAGTAAGAAAAGAAAGTTTCTAGTATCCAATGAAAATAAACACACACACACACATATATACATATGCTGATATATATACATATATATATATATATATGTATACACATATACAAACAAGCCAAACCCAGGAGATGGAAAAAAATTAAATTATGACAGAAATAAATGAAAATAAATGAAAAAATATGCAGAGATTTTACTATTTTATGGGATGTAATAAGAAAACTTCAGCCCCTATCCTCCATCATTAACCTCTTTGTTTTTGGAAACTAACAATATTCTTGCCAGCTCTCAAGGTGTTATTCTCAGACTTGCCACAGTCAAATATGTACTTATTCTATGTGAGTCAGTTCTCCACAGCTGTCACTTTGACCTTGCTGACCTACCTCCACCCTATATTATTTCAAGATTATATATTTCCCATTTCATCAGGGACGTTTCAGGTCCCCAGATATCAGTGTTAGCTCTGTCTTCCTTCCAATTTTATGAAACAACCTCTTCTACTGACAAAATTCTTCTATGGAGGATAGTAACCACTGACCTGAACAGCAAAATGAATGTCTTCTCACCTTATTGCTGTGGAAAACAAAATGAAATCCATCTAGGCCACCACAAAATTCAGTCTACTCATATGTTTGTGGGTCTTAAGAAATTTATCCACTCTCATAGCCTGACTTCTCTAAGTATTTTTTTCTTTTATTACACTATTTGCCAACTTAGATTTTGGTGATTGTATTACATTCAAAAAAGCCACCATTTCCTCTCCTCTTTCAAAATCCCAACCTGAAAATAAACATAATTCTCTGTCACTCTTGTCAGAATGTGTCTGATCTGATTATTGACCAAGATCCTCAAGATCTATTCCAACATGCTCATGGCTCCTGGCAGTACTTGTAAGCTCAGTCTCATAGCTCTTTCTGAATGTAGCTCATTTTGTCTCTAGGGAGTTCTAACAAATATCTGAATACATTTACTATGACTTATTGCAAGTTTCCAGTCTTTGGCAAAGACATCAGGATGAGTACATCTGGAGAACATAGGATAAATGCTGTCCTTTTACACAAAGATCTACATTGTCTTAATCACTTTTGAATTGGAATTCTGACCTTTACATAGTGTATTTGCTAAGGCTAATAATTCAGTCTTCTTTAGGCCTCTGCTACCTGATCAATAAGACTTGCATCTAATCCTCAGCTTTTTATTTTTGGCTGTAGGAAATGAAAATTTTCATACTCTGCTAAAGAGCTTCTCTAGTTTTCATATTACTCTTTAAATAGCAGATTAATCATACATGCTTTTTTAAATTCTTTCTCCAGTAAATTGATCAAGTGCAGCAATAAACATTCACCATTGACATACATTTATGGCAGTTTAAGGACACCTTGAATTTCTAACTTTGCCTGGGCATTTTCTTTTATTGGTATTATAAACTACAAGACACTAAGAAATAATAGCAATTAATTTATCTCTTAATAGGATAAAATGAACCATCTGGATAGCGGATGATTAGTATCAAAAAGCTTTTTTGTAAATCTATTTCCATCAATTTCCCTCAAATCCTAACAAATATCATTTTGCTGCACTTTTGCAAATAAGCAGTACATTTTGTTTTCTATTTTTGTTTCTTTGTTTTTGCCAGTACTGGCGCTAGAACTCAAGGGGCATAGGTACTGTTCCTGAGCCACCACTTTGTACTCAAGGCAAGTGTTCTACCACTTGAGCCACAGATCCACTTCAGTCTTTTTCTGAGATAAGAACCTTAAGGACTTTCCTGCCCAGGATGGCTTTGAATTGTGAACCTCAGATCTCAGACTCCTGAGTAGTTAGGATTGTTGGCATGAGCCATTGATGCCTGGCTCCAGGTTGTACTTTTATTAGTGTCTACTACCGGTGCAGTGTGGTTGGTTGCATTATTTCCATACATACCCATAATGTTTTTTATCATAATTACCTTCTCTATTACCTTTGATTGTAACCCTTTTAACACTTTAATGTGTTTCATTAATATGGTTTCTTGTTTAAATTAATTCTACATTTATCTTTATATAATTGGTAAAATGAGGTTGAACAATTGCTATATGTTTTAATATTGATAAGAAAAATGTGTCTATACTACATTTGGAATAGAGTGAGATGAGCAAGTACATTTAAAAACATAGTCACATGATTTCTATATACAGATTTGATTGATAAAAATTAAAGTTAATAAGCAAACAAATAAAGTAGGCAGTTGATTAGTTAAGGTGAGGATGAAAAGTTGATTAGTTAAGGTGAGGACAAAAATATTCTCTTTAGAATTTATTGGATAGAGTAGGTTATTTTGCAGTAAGAAGATAAATATTTGGTGGATGACAACCGATGGAAGGGAGAAAGTTCCCAAACCTTTGCTCTTCCCACCTGCAAGTCCTCTCTATGTAAATTTTCTTTTTTTTCTGGGTTTTTGGAAGCATATCTTCAACCAACAAGTAAAACACCTTGCAGATATTATATTTCTTTGTGCACTGGTCCCAAAATTTCTCATGCCAGGCTTTGTTGGAAACTGTTCTCTCTCTTAGAATCAGGTCTCTTATCATCCATGCTGTACTTATTAGTTGATAATATTCTTTCCACATCTTCAAATTTGTACATGCCCTGGAAGTTTTGGAGTTTGTGAAGATGCAGGTATGTGGTGGCTATTTCTACTCTACTATCTTGTCCTCTCCCAAAATGTTTCCTACATTTGCCACATTAAATTTTTATTTCTTACTCGAAGAATCTAGGACTAGTATCTTACACAATTAATTATTTGCTTCATAGAAACAGAAGTTTTAAAAAATGAGAAATCAACAAAAGAAGAGAGCCCCAAGATAAGGATTCAAATGTTTTTTTCTTTCTTGCGATTGTTTCTAACATATTTATAAGGTATTTCTTTGTTGCTTTGTATGTCCCTCCCCAATGGTATGACCCCTGTTTTCACTGTATTTGGTGTTGGTATAATTTGTGGAAGGGAAGGGAAAAAACAAATTGTTTAAATTGGAATACAGGAGGACCCATTGCAACAGTATGAGATGTATAAGACGTTATGTCGAAAAACGAACTTTACAACTTTGGGGGGAGAGGAGGAGAAGGGGGGATGGGGGACGGGGATGGGAAGGGGAAACAAATTAGGAGGCAACAATGCTAGATAAGAAATGTACTCATTACCTTGCCCATGTAATTGTAACCCTTCTTTACGGTATTTTCACAATAAAAAAAAAGAAATACAATGATATTGGAACAAAATATACACCCAATTTCAGGGAAAGCTTAGTTATATTATAAATTAGAAGTGATCCCTTTTATGTATTCAAAAATATTTTATAGCCTGGCACTGATGTCTTATGCCTGTAATCATGGCTGTTCAGGGGGCTGAGATCATAGGATCATAGATGGAAGACAGCCTAAGCAGGAAAGTCTGTGAGCCTCTTATCTACAATAAAATCAGAAAAATCTGGAAGTCGCACTGTTGCTCAAGTGGTTGAACGCTAGCCTTGAGAAAAGGAATTTCAAGGACAGTGGTCAGGTCTTGAGTTTGGACAGAAGAAAAAAAATAGTTTAAGATACATGTACTGTATTTGATGTTGGTATAATTTGGGGAGGGGATGGGAAAAAACAAATTGTTTAAATAGGGAAACAGGTGGACCCATTGCAATAATGAGATGTACAAGACATTATGTTGAAAAACGAACTTTACAACTTTGGCAGAGTGGGGGGGGGAGGGCAGGGATGGTAAGGGGAAACGAAGAGGGAGGCAACAATGCTTGATAAGAAATGTACTCTTTACCTTCCTCCTTGCTCATGTAATTGTATCCCCTATGTATGGCATTTTCACAATGAGAAACTTATTAATATTAAAAAGATACATATACTGTTATTTAAGTTAATTCAACACCTAGAGAGAAGTGTACAAATATTATACACAGTAATGATAATTGTGATAATCATGAGATCATTAATTTAATTAAAAAAAGATTTTGAACATTTTTTTCGTAAATAGGAATAATCAAAGGACAGAAGTTAGTATTAATTCTCACGGAAATGTGTATACATATAAGAATCCCTTTGCTATCCAATATGTTTTCACCCATTTATGCAAACATATGAGCAAATTTGGTGGGAAGTATTTTTATTTAGATTTTTAAATATATCTACAAAAGAACATAACAATGATATATATATATAACAAAATTGATTTTTTTTCCTCTAACACTTCCTCTTTGTATGAAAAACTTTTCTAAGAAAATGCTTAAATAGGGATACAGCTAACCCATTGTAACAATGAGATGTACAAGACACTGTATTGAAAATGAACTTTACAACTTCAGGCTGTGGGGGGAGGAGTAGTTGGTGAGGTGGGGAAGGAAGTGATGGTAGGGGAAAAACAACAAAGGAGCGGGTAACTGCTCAATAGAAAATGTACTCATTACCTTATTCATGTAACTGTACCCCTCTGTACTGTATCTTTAGAATTAAAATATATATTAAAAATGGACAATGAGGGATGAGCAAAGCTAATTACAAATGTAATAACAGGAAAAGTATGTTTCTCATTCATAGAAAAGTTTTGTGAATATTAAGTTAATGATATAGTTAATGTGTCTTTTTATGAGTTGTCCAGTTAAGGATCCAGAATCTCTCTGAGTGAGTTATCTTTGCAGAAATTTTCCTTTTCAGGATTTAGTCTAAGGTTTTCATGAAAAAGAAATACCCATTCCTAGCCCCTGATTTTAACTGGGATGCTTAAAACCTATTATAAATTGTAAAATACCAAAAAAAGAAAAGAAAAGATTTTCCTTTCCATTTTTAATCCATTCTATTTACTACTGTATGCAAAACTTCCTCTTCTTCCAGTTTGATAAAAAACTTCTCTACTGATGAATTTCAAAACTACTTATATACTAGTGATATTGAAATGAGAATATCTAAGTAAAAATGGAAAAACAAGAGAAAGCGAGAACCCATCAACTGCTATGTTTATGGCCTGTATATTGAGTATTATATAAGAATTAATGAGCAGACCACCCTATCCCAGCCCAAACAGCAGAATGAGCCAATCATTTTCCCCAGTCTAACTAAGTTTGAGATTCTCTACAGTGTTCCTCCTACATATCCCTCACTGTTCTTTCTGACCACCAAGACAGCAAAGATAGAAAAATCCTGTCAGCTGGTGAGGACCACTGGGTATATTTATACCCTGGCACAGAGCTTCAGTTTCATCACTTACCGTATCTTATTATCAGCAAATTTTAGTTCAGTGGCAGCTAAATATTTGTTAAAACCTTGAGAACCTCTAAGTATTAGAGAGAAAATGAAATGATAATAATTCAGTACAAACAAATATGGAAGAACCCATGCCAACTTTTATTTTAAAGCTCCAAAAGAGGAAGAAGTTTGAATAAAAATGGAGGCCAAGATGGTTAAAGAATGAGCTGCTGTTGTTTGATAACAAACGCCTTTACAAGGGCAACTTTGAAAGAACTATTGTTTTGCCAAGAGCATAAGAAAACTCAGTCTGTCAGTTAGTCTGTTATGACCCTACGCAGCAATACCCCAATGCTTAACTACATAGTTCAGTAACAAACCACATCACATATGTCATATTTTGCTTAATGCTAGTTAAATTATAGCTCACTACTTCTCCTGGTCATATGCAAACTCAAAAGAGGACTTCTTGAATACCTACTGTATGGAATAAGGAACTCTTTGCCACCAAAAGCATAATAACATTGAAAAAGTCTTAGAAACAGAGAGTCCAGGACGAAGGAGCCAGACGCAGCAAGCGAGCGGATTCTACTCAACACCAGCAAGAACCGACAAGGAACAGACATCTTCATCCTGCAATTCGCAGACCAGAGACAACCCAGGAACTAAGACTCGGCATGAGTAGAAGCCTGACATCCTCACTCCTTCTCAGGGAGCAGAGGAGGGAAGGCCACCCCTCCCCCCCCCAGCACCAGTGATCTCCATCTTGGATACCAACAAAGCTCAGAGGAGCTGCTAGCTCCAGCTCAGGCCTTGGAATGAGTCATTTAGCAGGTCACAAGAACTTAACAGCGTCGTGACCTGCCAGACTCAGCTCCACTCAGGGAAAAGTCACCCAACTCTGGCGCCAGCCCGAGGAGTGGGTTCCTTCACTGGGTAATCAGAGCCAGAGGCTGCCCCTCCCTCTAGCAGCCTCGACACACAATTGAAAATCAGTAAACAGAAACCCTGAGAATGGCTCCAGGCTGGGCTCTGTGAGGTTTTCACAAACCAGCCCCGGAAAAGCTACCAGAACCTCCCCTCATCACTGCATCCCCCTCTTTTGTGATACTCAAAGCAGATCTGTCTCCCAATGAACTAGCCTGGGAGGAGGATCGCCAAATCCTGGGTAAAGCAGAGCATTTTTCTGCCTTTTCGAATAAACTGATTTAAGAAACCAACCAAGCCACAGGACCACAAGCAGACCAGAGACTCCAATGAGAGGCTGGTTACGGACACAAGGGAGATACAGGATTTTTCCCATTCCTCCCAAAAAAAATCAAAAAAGTATTTTTTTCGTTTCTTTTTTTCTCTTCTTCTTTGTCTTCTTTTTTTTCTAGTTTTTATTTTTGGTACCTTATATAAATTTTTTTTTTCTTTTCTAAAACTTTTTTCAATCTTTAATCTTTGCCTTTTTTGATAAAAAATTTGTTTTCCAGAAACTTTCTTTTCCTTTTATAAGTTTTATTTTGGGGATACGGGAGTGTGCCTTTTTGCTTTCTTTTTTGGTCTTCTTTCTCTTTTTTTTCTTTCTTTTTAAATTATCTTTTTGTTTTTTGTTTAGCTCTACTGAACTTCTCATCTTTTTCTTCTTCCTTTCTTATCCTTTTCACCTTCTCCTCCCTTTCGTTCTTTTTATGTTACTTAATTCTTGTCCTGCACATCCTCAGATAAATCCGTAGTTGACTATTAGACCCTATCCCCCATTGTGTACACACTTACTCCACAAATTTATTAATCAAGTCAAAACGAATAAGACTTAAATTCCTTAATAGCAGTACTACCTCTTTATACCTATATAATATCCTAAGCATTCTTATTTTTCAGTTTTTCACATCTCCTTTATATCCCTCCCCTTCTCTCAATAAATTCACGTTCTTATCTAAATAGATTGTTATTGTTTCTACATAATTTTATTAATTTCTACCTTTCTATTTTTTCTGGTCTCTTTTCTTTTCCCATTCCCTTTCTTTTTTCTCTCTCTCTCTCTCTACTTCCATCCTACCCAACCTATTTCCTGCTTTGAGATTAAGACTTAGTTAACTCTCCCTCAGTCTCCCCACATCAATCGATTCCTATTTTTTTACCCACATCTCTTCCAAACCCTAATAATTTCTGGTCTTCCAAATTCTTCTTTGTGGTTCGTAGCCCATTAACGAATAGTTGTTTGAGGTTGAATAGATATATCTGTTGAACTAGATTGTATCTGTAGACTATTGACTGTGCAAATTCAGACTTGGGTTGATGCTTGCCTTAAGATAGTGTTCTAGCACAAAACTGGTGCTATTTTCATCTCAAATGGGCAGAGTAAGCTGAAAAAACACAAGAAAAATGGCAAAT
>NW_012267289.1:1114517-1131729 GCF_000151885.1 Dipodomys ordii | reverse complement strand
AAGGCTGGGAAGGGATGTGAAGGGGAAACAAAGGAGGAGGCTGCAATGCTTGGTAAGAAATATACGCATTATCCTGCCCATGTAATTGTAACCCCTCTGTACAGTATGTTCACAAATAAAATAAATTTAAAAAAAAGAAAAAGTCTTAGATACTTGTTTGAAGTGAAAACTCCAATATTTAAGGAAGCAGATTTAGAGATAGCCCTCTCTAGAACAATAAAGCCAGGAACCAAAAATAAGAGGTTACATTATTACTATGAGTTTTTTTTTAAGTTGGTAAACTAGCATTCTGGGAGGATAGACAGCATTTGCAATTATATATGGTGTGAATACCTACAGTATGTCCATTACAAAACCTCTCATGTTCTAATAGCTGACTCACTAACTTCGTACATGTTTAAAAACAATTCTGTCATGCCACTAGTGCAAATATAAAATGGCAGGGGCTGGGAAGGTGGCTCAGTGGTAGAGTGCTTGCCTTGCATGCGTGAGGCCCTGGGTTCGATTCCTCAGCACCACATAAGCAAAAAAGAAAAAAGCCGGAAGTGGTGCTGTGGCTCAAGTGGTAGAGAGCTAGCCTTGAGCTGAAGGGCTGAGGCCCAGGCCCAGAGTTCAGGCCCCACGACTGGACCCCCCCAGAAAAATAAAATTAAAAAAAAAAAAATATATATATATATAATGGCAGTAAAAAGTATGATAGAGATAGCGTGTTTTATCTTGTCCACAGTTGGATAAGGATGTTTTTCATCCCTTCTTAAACTCAGAAAAATAAACGTTTTCTTAGTCTCAAAACAGGAACCTGAATGTGTTGGCACAAGCTTCTAATCCCCAAAATCTAAAAGCTAAGCAGAAGGATCACAACTTTGAGACCAAACTAGGATAAAGATAGTTAAACCCTATCTCAAATTTTTAAAAAAGCAATAGAAAGCTAATGTTTCACACCTGTAATCCTAGCTACTCAGGAGGCTGAGATCCAAGCATCATGGTTCAAAGTCTGCCCAGGCAACAAAGTCTGTGAGATACTTTTTTTTTAATTGTGAAAATATCATAGAGAGGGGTTACAATTACATGGGCAAGATAATGAGTACATTTCTTATCAAGGATTGTTGCCTCCTCCTGTCTCTCCCCTTCCCCCCTCCCCTCCACCCCTCCCACCCTTACCCCCCCACTCCCCACCCCCGCCAAAGTTGTAAAGTTTGTTTTTCAACATAACGTCTTGTACATCTCATTGTTGTAATGGGTCCATCTGTATCACTATTTAAACAATTTGTTTTTTCTCTTCTCCTCGACAAATTATACCAACATCAAATACAGTGAAAACAGGGGTATACCGTGGGGGAGGGACATACAAAGCAACAAAGAAATATCTTATAAATATGTTAGACACAGTAGCAAGAAATCATATTTGAGTTGTTGATGCCTACATTCTCTATTAAAAAGAGAAATAAAGTATGTATTATTGTGTACCCACATATTAATATATCTAAACTTGTATATTGATATCACGAGTAAGTTTAAATTTAATAGCTTTGTTTATATGCAAATACACATTTGTTCCTATGATGATAAAAGAGGGAAACTCTGTATAACAGACAAGTTAGAATTTTTTTGTTTTTTTTTTACAAGTTAGAATTTAAAAGCTAGAAATGAGAACAAAACTTCTGTTCAAACAGTAAAGACCTAGATTTTTTTACAACAATTTTCAAGTTCATAACTTTATAAGTTATTAGATACAAAAGTAGTCATTTGTGAAGCACTTATGTTAATTATTCAAAATGATGGGTATGCTACTTGTTTTAAATATAATTATTTAATTATTTAAACTGCATTTATAAATTATGATATTACTGTTCACCTAATAGATTATTCAGGCTGAAGTTATTAGAAACCGTTTTTAAGTAAAAGTTTATGTTTAGGTTCATTTCAGAAGTCATTTAATAAATACTTTGCCTAACTTTTCCCAGGTACTTTAAATACCAATTGATTTTTTTTCTTTGTGAATTCATATTTTAGAGGCAGAAGGATATGTTAAAAAATAACAAAACATGGCTATATTATCACAGAAACTTGAAGTCCTTTAGTCACTGTGGGAATAGATGATACAGAAATTTATTCTAATTATAAGATTTTATAAGACCTGTCGTTATAATGAACATTCAGTACATCTAGGATTTCAGTTGTCAAGTAAGGTTGTATAAGGCTGGGAAGGTGGCTCAATGATAGAATGCTTGCCTAGAATGCATTAGGCCATGGGTTCAATTTCTTAGCACTACATAAGCAGAAAAAAGCCGAAGTGGCGCTGTGGCTCAAGTAGTAGGATGCTAGCCTTGAGCTGAAGAGCTGAGAGACAGCTCCCAGGCCCAGAGTTCAGCCCCCTCAACCGACAAAAAATAAAAAATAAATAAAAATAAAAAGCATATGCTCTCAAATTAGAAGCAGTCAAAAAAAATTTCATTGTGTCTTAAAGAAAAAATGAATTAAAAATGATAACATCATATCAAAATTGTATGAGGTGAAGTAAAGCATGATAAAAAGGAGGTATAAAGTTGTGGCAAGGCTCAATAACTGACAATCTTAAATCTCACGGTTAAAAATTTAGGATTTTTCAATAGGTGATGAAGAACTTTTTAAGGTAGTCTGATCTCATACCTTGGAATAAAAGAGTTGTGTGGATCTTTGGCACAGGAAAGATTTGTTTTAACTAGAATGATTTATGAAATTTTGAACATATTTTGGTAAGAGCAAAGAAAAGTAAGTTAAGTTGGCTTATTTCAAAAATAGAATTTATTATATCAGACAAATGAAAATCAAAACAGTGATTGATTCAAAAACTCAATAGATGTCACTTGAGTATGATCTCTGTCCAGATATTTGCACCCTTGCACAGATATGGATCAACTTTGTTCCAAACTTCCTCATGATTACAGAATATTAGCTCTAGGTCCAGACTTTAATGAGTGGATTTTTGACCTGCAGAAGGTTGATTTTTTTTTACTTTTTAAAGATATTGACAAATCTATTCCAGTAATTATAGTGAGAAGAAATAGAATTAGCAAAAATAAAATTTGCTTAAAGAAAGAACAGAGTTAAAAATCTCGCATTGCTATCATCAAACTACATTAAACACAGAGTTTAATAGACCTGAAGAAACCAACTAAAGATCTATAAATTGACTCACTTTGACAACCAGTTACTGAGATAATTCAATGGTAGGAAATGAGTAGTCTTTTCAGCAAATGAAGTCAAAACAACAAATATTTCTATTGGACAAAATGCTCACATTTCTTATAAATTATATCAAAATTACTTATACATTTGATAGCTCCATGTAAATGGAGTGAAAATGTCTGAAAAGTATTTTTTAAAATCTTAACGTTATAGTTTAAACCATACTTTATGGGAGAGAAGGATAGAAGAATGATTTTGATTAAGATGCATTGTACCTATTTTTTATATTTTTATTATTGTCAAGGTGATGTACAGAGGGGTTACAGTTACATAGGTAAGGTAAAAAGTACATTTCTTGTTGAAGCTGTTACCCCACCCTCATTTTTCTCTCACTCTCCCTCCACCCTAATCCCACCTCCAAGTTGAATAGATCATTTCCAACATACAGTCTTGTAAGTATCACTATTGCATTGCTTTCCCCCTTGTCCTTTGTCTTACCATTTTGTTGCTCCTCTGCCCTTCCCTAATTCATTTAAATGTATGTACAATACCAGGGTACCAAATCAACTACAGTGAAAACCAGATAAACTGAAGAGGGAAGAACACACAAAAGAAACAAGAAATCACAAAATATATGTTTAAAAAAACAGCAACAAAGAAAAACCTCTTGTGTCTGTGTCTTGCAGTTCATTTTGCTTAGCATCATCTTATATGATAATATTATAAACATAGCTATTTGGCTATTCTGCTCATCTAAGATTATCCCATACTTATACTAATGCTTGCAAATAAGAGAAACCATGGGACCTATGTTTCTTTGATTATGGCTTACTTCACTTAATATGATTTTTTTCCCAAATCTTTCCATTTCCTTACAAAGGGGTGGTGTCATTCTTTCTGATGGAAAGAATAGAATCCTATTGTGTAGATAGATAGATAGGTACATACATACATTCATACATACATACATACATACATACATGCATACATAAGATAAATAGGTATCATATTTTCTTGATTCATTCATCTGCTGATGGGGAGGTTTCTCAAAAGACTCCATATAGAGCTCCCCTCTGACTCAGCAATCCCACTTCTGGGCATTTACCCAAATGACCACAAATAAAGCCATACTAAAGCTACCAGCACAACTGTTTATCCCAGCATTATTCACCATAGCTAAGATATGAAACCAAACCAGATGCAATGTACATATAAATTGATACATTGAGTTGAAACCCCTTTGTAGAACTACTAAAAGATAATAGTAACAATCTCTATATTTAAGGAAGTATTGATGGCATTCGTGAGAAAGGTTTCTATAGTGTGTTTGAGTTTAGTATTCATCGAAGAAATAGCCATCAGTGTGTGCTCAATCTCAGCCATTTCTTTCTTTCTTTCTTTCTTTCTTGTTTTTGTTTTTTTTTTTTTTTTTTTTTTGGTCTACCGTGGGGTTTGAACTCTGGGCTTGGGTGCTGTCCCTCAGCTCTTCAGCTCAAGGCCAGCACTCTACCGCTTGAGCCACAGCACCACTTCCGGTTTTTTAGTGGTTTATTGGAGATAAGTGTCTCACGGACTTTTCTGCCCATGCGGCTTTTAACCGTGATCCTCTGATCTCAGCCTCCTGAGTAGCTAGGATTACAAGCGTGAGGCACCGGCACCCAGCTCTCTTTCTTTCTCTCTTTCTCTCTTCTTTCTTTCTTTCTTTCTTTCTTTCTTCCTTCCTTCTTTCCTCCTTCCTTCCCTCCCTCCCTCCTTCCTTCCTTCCTTCTTTCCTTCCTCTCTCCCTTCCTCCCTCCCCACCACTCTCTCCCTTTCTTTCTTTCTTTCTTTCTTTTTTTAATTCTGAGCAAAGCCCCTTCAGATAATACATGTCATGTATTGTCATTTTATATATATATATATATATATATACACACACACACACACACACACACACGAGATCTCAGCTGTGATCAGCTAAACATGCCTCACACCAGCATAATACACCTAATTTCAGAAGGTGAATTTTAAAAAAAATTGTTATTTTAAGCCATTAAATGGGATTTTTTTTATTCAGCAGTTTTATTCAGCAGTTACCTACTACTCCTTCAAAATATTGTTAAAATACAAGTTGCAACTAATTTACTAATTGTTCTTGGTTGGTATTTGGTTTAACTAATTCTCCTATCACCAGAAGAATTTGAAAACAAGTGGGTATAACTGTATGGAGCATTATAATTCACAACTACACTAGCTAACATAAATATTAAATATTAATTACCAGTATTTTTAAATTTTTCAAAGCATATACTAATTATTACAAATGAGGGAAACCACAGAGCCTATGTTTCTCCGGGTCTGGCTTATTTCACTTAATATGATGTTTTCCAAGTTCTCCTATTTTCTTATGAATGGGGTCATGTCATTCTTTCTGATGGAAGCATACAATTCCATTGTGAATATGTATACATTTTCTTGATCCATGCATCAGAGGGACATATGGGTGGCTTCCATATCTTAGCCATGGTAGTTAGTATATGCCTAGGATATCCTAACAGAGGATAACAGTAGCTCAATAAATATGTGTATATGATCATATAAAATGATGCTAATGGATATGAACTCTAAAATATGGAAACAAGAAGCGTTTTTTGTTTGGTTTGGTTTTATAATATATGAAGTTATATATTTTTTTCTTATTTTTCCTTTGGCTTATCCCTGTGGCCACTGTTTTTTTTTTTTTTATTTTGGTACCCTGTGTCATATATGTATGTTTATCTGATTTGGAGAAGGGAAGAGGACTAACAAAACAGTAAGACAATGGACAGTAAGCCAATGCAACAGTTATACAAGACACTACATTGAAAATGAACTTTACAACTTGTAGGAGGAGAGAGTCAAGGGGGAAGGAAAGCAGGAGAAAAAGAGGGATGGGTTCACGCTATTTAGCAAGAAATGTACTCAATATCTTACTGATGTAAATATAATCCCTCTGTACATCATCTTTATAAGAAAATATTATTAAAAAGTTCTTCAAAGTTTTAAATAAAAAGTTTTAATGTACATAATGTAGGGATACAAAGAACTAATTGAATAATTTCTCCTTGAATTTCAAAGTAATTGCCAGAAAATCAACAGATAATATTTTAACTGTAGGTTTAAAGTTAGAAAAAATCATACAATAAAACAGAAACCACCAAAACCCACATTGGTCATATTACAGTATAAATCACCTTTAGACACATACATCAATCAAATAATACATATACATATATATAATACACAAGGAAAAACCTTGTAGGAATAAAATATCAAAAAAAAATTTCATTGCATATTGCCAGAAATATGTTACAGGGAAAATATGTAGTTGTTTTTGACTGTGGGGACACTCATAAAATTGGTACAATAACACAACAAATCAATCATAAGAAACTAGAGTTTCATAAATATAAGAACCAGTGGCATATTTTACTTATTTCGTAAGGGAATATAATGATAAATATCAAGCAGTAAAAATGACTCCCTCATTTGAAAAAATAATGATAATAATGATAATAATAAATATATAGTAGAATCTACTAAAATGTAAAATAAAAGGAGAATTATGGGACCATGAAAATATAATCATCAAAAATGACTTGTACCTCATATTTTGTGACATGTGAAACCCTATAATCCCCTGTGACTGTGTTTAATGTGATGATACACCAACAATCCTAAACTCTCATAAAGTACTTGAGAAGAAAAAGCAACCCACTTAGAACTAATAATGTAGCTAGCTTACCCATAGGAAGTAAAATGAAAACCCATAACTCTAATTCCCTTTCCACTAATTAAAATGGCTAGTATAGCTACAGATAAGTTGGAATCTTATCACTTCTAAACAGCAAAACTTACTGGTGTGAAAAGGTTCATCTCATGCATATTCTTGATCATCATATTAGAACCAGAGTGATTCATTGATTACCCATATCATTTACAAGCTCTAATTTCAGTTGTAAGAACAACTGCTCCTGTGGTAATTAATTCTGGCCAGGGAGTTAATCAGGCATTCATCTTTATTGGTTCATTACATGATTAATATGCTCTTGTTTGTTAGGGTGGAACAAGATTGCATGCCTGATTTGGACAAGTCAGATCCAGTAGATTATTCAAACTATAAAATGCAGTAAGGATTTTTTTTAATCATAGGGGAAATTATTTGGATAAGTATTTGAAAAACAGATGTATCTTAGATAGGCAATTCAGATTTCAAGTGCAGAATTAAGAAGAAAGAATTTCAATATTGCAGGTAATACGAGAGGAAATAAGTTATATTGAAGTATAATTGAGTATGCATCAATTATAATTGAGCTACCTAAAATAAATTGTTTTTCAAAAAAAGTCAGAGCTGAAATATGGAGGTGGTGTGCAGAAAAGGGTAAAAGCATCATAATGGATTATAATGGTTCTCATTGTTTGAAGGATGCCAATAAAACATTGTTGAAAGTGAGATAATCTGTATCCTACTAATATGCTTATAAGTAGGTTTCATTAAGGAATACTGCTGAATATATCTAGGAATTTTAAAATAACATCACCGAAAATTAATTCTCACAAGGTGGTGATGTTCCCTTGCATTTATTTTCCACTGCATAACACTCTTCCCATCAAATGCTTTGGAGCAATGCCTGTTGAGGGCTGTGATATATTCTCACATAACAAGATCATTTAGTGCATGTTGATAGTTATGAGTTCATGGAGATCGTATATTTATTTCACTAATGATCTGTCAACCAATCTCCCTATTGTAGAAAATAGCTTAATGGTTTCCTAAGCAACAGACTGGAGATTTTTTCAGGAAGGGATGACTATTTTGTGTACTTCAAAGAAATCTGGACATAAATACATAACTGTAGGTTGAATGTAATCCTAAAAAACAGATCGATTAGTAAGCGATTACCAGCTTCACATAGTTCTTATTGCCTCATTAATTTCTTTTGAGAAGTGCTTGGGGAATGTAATATTTTATTCTGTTTGTTACTGTTATAAAAGTAGTCAACTAAGTTTTAAATCACTCATTAAAAGCAATCTAATGTTATCAACTTAGTGTTGAATAGTATTTTCAATTTATTAATCAATGTATGTATATAATGCTAAAAATGTCTCTAGGTAGCTGTGATTACAACTGCATCCAACTTTAGCAACAGTTAATCAACAAGGGACTTGTAATTGTCTGAAATATTCTATATCAACTCATTATTAGCGATATATTTCATTTAGTATGCAACCAAAGACCAAAAACATCTGCCATTATTTCAACTATAAATTCAATTAAAATCAAGTAAAAACAACTTCTTAGCCCTGGGGGATACTGATCACCCCCAGAAACACTTTGAAACAGATATGAGTATGTTGCATGTGAAGGTAATTATAAGGAACAAAACTAATACAGATTGAGATTTCAGATTTATAACTACAAGTGATACTTGAAAGCTAATGCAGTCCATAATGAACTCACAAACAACAAAACAAATACAATTACTTTCAGCCTATCAAATCTTAATCTACATCAGATTCTCATTTTTTCGTCATTCTAAATTGTCCTTGGTCCAAGGGAATCTTTTATCTTTCATTTCAGTTCAGTTATATCTTCTGTCTAGCAAGACAGAATACAAATTACACTGTGTTATTTCTTGCTGTATTTAATGTTCCATGAAATTTCAAATAGTAATATATTATCTTTATGAAATAAATTTACATGTGTCAAGCTATGGACAATTCTTTAAAAATCACTTTAATCTATAATAAAACTGTATCTATCCTCAGAATTAGGACATTTGCTATTTAGAATGGTAAATGAGATGTGGTATTGAGTCATTAAAAACTAATCCTGTTTGTTTCCCACCTAAGCTTTATCTCAAACTGATACCTTAATGTTTTTTTCAAACCCAGAACACATACCTGTTACACCGTAACAACTTATTTTTGCTTTTGTAGCCATTGTTCAGGTGGATTGGCCTCTTAGATAAATAAAATAAAATGTGCTGCAAGAGATGTGCTATTTGTATAAGTATCTTCTCCAAAATTGGCAATATAACATGTAAGTCTTGAATTAAAATTAATTTTTAGTTACAGATGCCAAGCCTCAGTTGAACAGTTCCCTTGTGTAGTAGTACATTATCCAGGGATTTAAGGATAAAATATAACGGCAAAATGGCTCCAAGGTTTTCTTCTGCTTGCTACTTTGATACTAAAAATTTAAAATGAGACTTTCCAACATCATAGTATTAAACAATAATATAGTTATTAAAAACACCATATTTATTAAACAATAAAGTAAAATCTTTTTAAAGAAAATTCATATCACTAGTCGTACCATTTTGAATTTTTTAAGAAATTAAGTTCTTCATTTTTTAAATGGGAGAATTGTAAGGACATTTTTTTAATTGTGAAAATACTGTACAGAGGGCTTACAATTACATGGGCAAGGTAATGGCATTTCTTATCAAGCATTGTTGCCTTCTCCTTTGTTTCCCCTTCACACCACGCTTCACCCTTCCTCCCCCCTCAACCTCCCCCGCTCCCCTGCCAAAGTTGTAAAGTTCGTTTTTGACATAAAGTCTTGTACATCTCATTGTTGCAATGGATCCACCTGTATCCCTATTTAAACAATTTGTTTTTTCCCTTCCCTTCACAAAGTATACCAACACCAAATACACATTTTTAAGGCAACATTTTCCACTGTAACTGCAGTGCAATTTTATAGGAGGACTACAACCATGGTTAAACTGCCACTTGAAATATATTTGAAAAATGCTCATACAACATTTCGCAGGCTTGTTAAATGTTACATTTGGGAATGAGCAAAAATAGATATTTTAATGAATTTATATTTGAAAAGCTATGAGCACTAAAAATAGATAATAAAATTTGGTTAATAAACATTTCAACCATACTGTTATAATATTTTCAGGAGTTCATTGCCATACAACATTTTCTGGTTTTTGCTATAATGTGAAAACAAAAATCTTAAAAAATACCTCCCTGAGTAATTGATTTTGTTTTGTAATAAAGACATCATGAATATCTAGTGCACAAGCTTATATCTATCTAGATGAAGACAATAAATAAAATAAAATAATCATAAAGATACTTGATAATGGATTTGTAAATACATGAAAGAGCAAAGAATAACCTAGTTCCATGCTCAAACTCAAAGAAAAGAACTATGCCTACACTACCATGTTTCCATCATAAAATATACTGTAATTATAAAGGAAGACACAAAAAATTCTATTATATCATATGCACATTTTTGTTTAATAACATTTTTGTGATATGCATATTTTTAACTTTTCCATTTTCAAAGATGGTTTTGAAAGGACAAAGGATGTAGAAGCATTCAGTGACATTACGCTAGAGGAAGTGCTGTACTTGGGATTCCATTTATATATCTCAAAGAGAATCTCAAAGGAAAGTGGATTTTTTTCTTTATTTCATTTTATTTTGTTTTATTTTAGTTTAGCTGCTAGCGTGCTTTTTAGTCTGTAGATAGTGTGTGAGCTGGGAGAATTCTGTTTGTTCTTTTAAAAATAGTCCAAAACATTTCAGTTGTAAAAATTTTTCTTGAAACTTAAATAGGAAATAAATTCAAAGTCAAAATCCCTATTAAACTACCCATGTTACTTGTTTCTTATTCCACTGAGAACAGTGTATCATAGAACTACTGAGGCTAAAATCAGCTGCATACAAAAATGGGAATCAACTTTAGAAAAGTCTTTTGATTTTACCTGAAAGTCAAACCAATCTTGAAGTTACACAAGGACATTTCTAGTTTGCTTTTATTTTTATAGTTTAAAATGGTTACTATTGCCAACTTTAGTACTAACACATTGTTTAAAATTGCCTTATAGGAAATTTGTATAGTCATATACATATTTAATAGTTTATATTTTCTTATAAAATTAGATTTCTGTTTATGTATGTTACATTGGAGAACTAAGCCAAATATGAGGCAGCAAAAATTCCCTGCCATTCTTTATGAAACCTTTAATGAAATGCTACCATTTTTAATTGTTGGGGTAAATGAATAAATAAATAGATGCTAGATCAAAGCAGTTAATTCTAAACAACATTTTTTTATTCATAATGTATCTGACTCAAAATATAACATTAGTGTGGTCAGATTGTAATGGTAATGTACACTAAACTAATTTTCAGGATTTTGAGCGTTCTCATGAAAATCTGTAGAAAGAAATAATGAAAAAGTAAATATACATTTTTAGTCACATTATATGTCATAATAATATAATAATGCTCATAATAAGATTTTAAAAATTCATTCCTTAAGATAATTAAACATTACCTGCAAGACTCAAATAAATTATTATTTCTTAAAAGCTATCAAAATTAAACAATGAAGGAATTTAGCGGCTTAATTTTTTTTCAGGTAAATTCAGGTATTTTTCCTCAGATGAATATTATTGCAACCTTGTGTTGAAATGGAAAGAACTAACAAAAATTGGATTCTAGTTATTGGAAAGAGCATAATCTATGAGGAGATCAAAATAATCTAAGCGATTAGATTTTAACACATAAATCTTTGCATGGGGGTATGGGAATATTTTATTCATACTCACATTGACAGAAGAGCCCATCTCTGATTTTTATATCTTCCCAAAAGCAAGGTTATCTCTTCCTTCTAGTTTCTTATTTAAATTTTAACATAATTTTATTGTTATTGTTAAGGCTTTGTACAGAGTCTTTACCATTTCATATATCAGGAAATGAACACACTTCTTTTGGACAATGTCACCCCTTCCTTTGCTTTCCCCACAGCCCTGACCACAAGTTGCATAGTTCATTTTCCAGGTAGTGTACACCAAATATCATCATTGCATTTGTTCTTCCATCTATTTGGAAATAGTTTCAAATGTATCTTTTTATGTTTTGCTTTATTATTTTCACCATATAATATAAAAGTATTCAAAAAGTTATTATACACAACTAATTTATAAAGTATAACAACATAAACTACTAATTTCCATGCCCAGAATAAAAATAAGAATATAAGCATGAATTTTCATTTCCATATGTATTCCTTACCAGTTTCAGCCTTTGGATAATCCTAACCTGGGAACAAGTTCAGAGTTCAAATTCCCAAGGTAATTCTAAACTTTTTGGCAGAATTAATTGACCAATTCATACTTTCATTTTTTTAATCCTGCTATCAACTCATATTGTTTTCCTATTTTTCAATTTCTTCAAACATTTTGGATAGTAAAAAGATATCCAACTCTGGCACTGATTCTATTGTCTAATACTTTAGGAGATCATGAATGTTTGCTTGGTCATACATCTTCCCATTTTTATGAACTACCTGCTGGTTAATTACCTGTTATTATAAAACAACTTTTCATAAACTTAATTATCATATCAGTGAGTAAGTCAAAAATTTAGAAAGGGCTTAGTACGGTCTTTACCTTTTGAGTCTCACAAGACTGTGTACAGTAAAGTTTCACTTACACACTGAATTTTAAAGAATTCATATGATCTCAATCTATTAGTCAACTTTATTTTGTTGTTAGGATTGATGGCCTGGACCTCTTAATTTCTATCAGCAGAAAGATAGACTTGATTTCTATCCATCTCTTAGAGGTTCAAAACAATTCTATGTCTGTGGATTCCCTCAAAATAGTAACCTACATCATCAATATGTTTCCAAAATAATTTTGTTAGACAAAACTCTTGCTATAATACATCATAGTCTTGAAAGTGTCATTGTGTCACAATTGCCAGAATTTTTTATGTCATTAGAGTAAAAACACTAAAACAAAAAATAAAAAAACAGGCCCTTTTGCTAGATTGGTAGTAAGATTGTTACCACTTGGGTCACATTCCTAGCCTTTTTACTTCCACTGTTGGTTGTTTTGTTGTAATAGATTCTCATATTTATACCCTGGCTTGCCTAGAATCTGATCTATCATACTTTCTATACAACTAAAATCACAAATATGTGAGATATGTGTCACTACATGCAGCTTTCTTTCTTTCTTTCTTTCTTTCTTTTTTTCTTTCTTTCTTTTTTTCTTTCTTTCTTTTTTTCTTTCTTTTTTTCTTTCTTTCTTTCTTTCTTTCTTTCTTTCTTTCTTTATTTATGTTTAACTGAGATGGGCTTACTTGAGCTTCTTGCTTGAGTTGGCCTCATATCAGAATCTTCCAAGTTGCAACCACTGCAGGAATAATCCTAGTAAAACTGGACTGACATTTGTAACGGTTTTCACCAAAACTCCAGGAGACCAGATTACATAATACATAAACCAGGAGTCAGAGTATATATGGGGGCCACCCTAACAAACATTTCCCATGTGTTTATTCTGTTTGCCTATGCCTTCCTCATGCATTTTCTCTAGTGATTTCATTTACTAATTTCCAATCATAATAGTCTAAAAATAATAAAATATTCAAAAATGAGCAATTCATCACTTTTCACTTCTGTATTGCTCTGATTAGAATGTTTAATTTTCATTTCATTCTCTTCTTTTTGGCTGTGATAAAAATTGCCATTTTTGTCCAGTCTAGCAATGACACATATATAACCTAATCATTAATCACTAGTTATCTCTGTTATCAAGTTACTGTTAAAATATCACAGATTTTATTAAAGTAAATCATTATTTTGCATAATAATGACTGAGAGAATGAGTTGTGATTTTATTTTAGTTCCCTGTTATGATTATTCAATCAGTAATAATTTTTAATTTCTGCTTATGACTAATATGTGGATTTAGGTTCATCATAAGTATTTTAAAAGTACATAGAGCACAATACTGTCTCTAATTTCAAGCTGTCTAAGGTCGAAGGCTTGAAAATGTCTCTTGCAAGTAATAGAAGTTAATATATTTGGTATTTTTCTTCTCAGCGATTTATATATTGTCATATGATTTTTGTCAGATACTTACATTTCACATATTTTGTACTAGTATAGCTTGTCTTTCTACTATTATAATGGGAAAACAATTTTTGTTTTGTTTTGTTTTTCTGGGTCTGGTTCCAAACACAGAACCTTGCAAATGTTAGATAAGTGTTTCACCATTGAACTACTGCCCACATTCAAAAACTCTTAATTTTAATGGAAGCAATTTTATAGATTGTGTCTGTGATTGTTACCATTAAAAAAACATTTTGAAAGACATTCTTCAGTTTGGAACATTTTAATGTTTGAACTTCATTTTTAATTGGATCCATATATTTCTGGCTTCTCTGCTATTCAGCTGGGACCATTAATCCATTCTGTCTAATGTGCTATGGCATTAGATTTGTAAATAGATTTGAAACAGACTTTCAAAAAGGCAACCCTCCTTTTTCTATGCTTTAAGACTAACTAGGTTAATGTTAACATTTGCTTCTATAAGTTACATCTTAGAATTAATACTTAAAACTATATTAGTATTAAAATATTAATGATGTTTTCATTGAATTAGTTCGAATTTACTGGTGCAAATGAGAAAATAAATGAATGCTAGATTGAATATTCTTTCTTCTTTCCATGTATACCTCAGTGAGAGTCAGAATTTTTCCAATCATAAAAATCTTCCTATTTTCTTTTTGGTTTTGTTTTGTTTTATGTTGCGTTTTGTTTTGTGGTACTGGGTACTGAACTCAGAGCTCCTTCTTGATAGACAGACGTTCTTCCATTTAAGCAAAGCTTTCAGTATTTTGCCTTTTAATTTTTTCCTAAGACAAGGTCTTGTGTTTTCATGGAGTTGGACTTGGACGAAGATCCACTGACCTCTACCTCTTGAGGTTACAAATACATTCTACCACATCTGGCTTATTTTTTAAAATCAATTTATTTTATTATTTATAGAGGTGATGTCCAAAGGGATTACATTTCATGAGTCAGGTAATGAGTATATTTCCTTTCAAGAGTGTTTTCCATTCCCTGATTCTTTCCCAGTACTTCTCTCCTATCCCCACCCATAAGTTGTAGATTGCCCTTTCTCCTACTGGGGGACTGAACAAAGGAAGTAAGTGTTCCCTTGTGAAGTAGGCAAGAGTTGGTAAAGTGGTCCCAAATGGGTTGTTGAGCTCCACATTAGTGAGGAGAGTAAACACATAGGGCAAGTCTGACTTAGGTTTCACAGTCTAATAAGAAAGAATCTTGTCAGAGGTAGAACATGGCAAAGTGCAATAAAACATGTGGAGATAAGAAGGTGAATTGGATGAAAGCTAGGTGTAGGGTATCACAACTCAAGACAAATTGTGATAGTAGCATCCATGTGAGAAAAAGTTAATATGAAAATCTTTGGGGTTATTTTAGTATCCAAAGCTTTTAGGATTTATATGTTCACAATGATAAGGACTAACTTAAGTTACTAATGAATATCTGGAGATGATGCAGAATGGTATCTGAAGCTAGGTGATAAAAGATTTTAAGCCTCTATCTTACTTTCTTACTTTCTGTGGGACAATCAACTTTGATATTGTGAGGACACTTAAGCAATCCAATGGAGAAGTCTATGTTGAAAGGAACTAGAGCTTTTTGTTTTTAATTTTGTTTTATTGTAAAGATGCTGTACAGAGGGGTTACAGTCAGATGAGTAAGGCAATGAATACATTTTGTGGTTGAGCAATTACCCCCTCCCTTGTTCTTCTCCTACTATCCCTTCCCTTCCCCACAAATAATGACAAAAGACATTATTATTTCTACCAACAGTCATACGAGGAAGCCATGTTTAAAGTAGACCAACCAGTCACAATCAACAAACATTCAGTAGACAACTTTCCCAGACAACATCCAAACTCTACCTCTTAGGAGGTTCATATCAAAAACATTCAAATAAGCTAATGCACAGGAACTTTCTGAGTTAATAAATGTTGGTTGTTTTAAGCTGTGAAATATTGGAAAATGTATTATAAACTTTTTAAATCAATGAAGAACTATAAAAATAAAAATAATTAAATGAAAATTTAAACACACTTATTCAATGAAATCCAAATTTATAGGATACTAACAAAAAAGATTACCTTATTCCATTGCACATTGTAATGTCTGAAGTTGGAAGACATACCCATTTATTTTTTGTGAATTGCTCCTGAGAACATAAACTGGAAAATGCTTTCAAAGAAAACACCTAACAGATAGACACTTTGATTCCAATAGGGTTTTAAATCCATGAGATGAAGATTTTTCCTTTTAACTCAAAATAGCCATTAGGAAATGGAGTAACCAGCTTCGTTATTTTTCAAAAAATAAAGTGAAAGAGAAATATGGAAACACAATTTTTCAGAAGATTCATGCAAGGCAACCACCTCATTCTAAAGCTTCTTCCTGAATTCACTCAAGCAACTCAACTTTAAGATACTAAATTAAGATCCTGGCAAATCTTAGTGGTCTCTTCACATAGCTTTGAGCCAGTTTTAATTCCATTTCTGAACACAAGTTTTCCTTTACATATTTGGAAACCAGACAGGCACATGAACACAACAAAGGAAATGTTTAATTGTTTCATTTAATTCAAGAAACTGTGGAAAATGTCCAAGTATTTGGGGGCCTTTGTCATAGTCTAGCAATCAAATCAGGTAAATAAATAGAATTAAAATTGTAGTACCTTGGCCTTTCAAATGGTCAGATAATTTTAACTGTTACTTTCCATGGTTGAGCAAGAAGTAACAGAAAATCTTAGATACTACTAATTAAAGAACAAATTGATAGTTTGTTCTGAAGGAAAAATTAAAGTATATAATGCATAGTCTTCTGATGTAATAAAAATTATCATTATAACCATCAGTAGCACATACTGATACACAAAATATTAAAAGTTAATTACTTATAATAAAAAGTAATCTAAATGTCAACAACAGAAAATCAGTAAATAAATAATAAAATGGGAATGTCAAACAATTTTCATTTGCTTAAAATGAAAACCAACTTAGAAATAGAAATCTAACTCCTGGGCTGGGAAGGTGGCTCAGTGGTAGAGCGCATGCCTTGCATGCCAGAGGCCCTGGGTTCAATTCCTCAGCACCACATAAGCAAAAAGAAAAAAGCCGGAAGTGGCGCTGTGGCTCAAGAAGTAGA
>NW_012267289.1:1011344-1112400 GCF_000151885.1 Dipodomys ordii | reverse complement strand
TGTGTGTGTGTGTGTGTGTGTGTGTGTGTGTGCTGGGCCTGGGCACCGTCTCTGAATTTTTCTGCTCAAGGCCAGTTCTCCATCACTTGAGCTACACTTCCACTCTGGCTTTTTTAGTATTTAATTAGCATTATGGACTCCTGACCAGGCTTGCTTTGAACCATGATCCTCAGATTTCAGCCTCCTGACTAAGTAGGATTACAGGCATAAGTCTAGAGCACTTGACTTACATTTCTACATTTTAAGTAAGACAAAATGGGTCAGATATTGTGTAAATTTGTCACATGACAAATATGCCTTATTTACAAAAGGGTCTCTGGGAGATATTTATCTTCTCTTATTTATACTGCTTTAAAAATGTTATTGCTAAGGAAGTCTTAGAAATAAAAGCAAAATGGCTACTAAAACTGGCAATTATAATTTATCTAGTGAAATTATTCCAACCCTTTCATAAAAATTTAGTGAACACTTTAACCAAAGATGTATCATGATATTTGGATTGGCTGCACAAAGGCCAATTTCTGGTAGCTGCCAAAACTGCTTATGTTACACAGACTCATGTTCTTCTTCGTTTTAAAAAATGAACAGTGAAGCTCTTTATTCCCACCATTCCATGTTTTACAGCTGAGTCACATTTTTTATTTACAAGACACCTGCCTCCCACATTACACGTCTCTAAAGCAAAAACTGGAGAAAAGAGGAAGCCCAATTTTAAATTCCATCAACACTCCAAGCATTTGTTTCAATAGATACCATTCCACCCAGTGTCTCTGCCTACATTTTCCATGTGGGAGAGGGAAAAAAATTAACTTCCTCTCCAGAGCTAAACATGTGCACAGGATGGCTAAAATTCAATTTAAGTCTGCCCAGGTGTAGGATTATTGACAGCAGTCATGGTCATAGTTATAGACTTTAACCCCACAGAACATTCTCTGTGCTTCCAGGAAATCTGATGGGTGATATTCTAACTGTCCTGAGCTCCAAATTGTAGACATCAAAGTGCATTACAAAAGGGAATCTCACACAACTGCAAATACATCTCTGTGTGGTTCTTGGAAGTGAACGTTTACTGGAAGATTTACAGGAATATATAATGTTATGAAGATCTCTAGAGAGAAAAGTACAGGAAGGGGCTCTCAGCCAAACAGAAGTCATTTCCAAAAGTAGAGTGCTGGTGGTTGTGTAGGTATATGATTGCTTCAATCCTCTGTTAGAGTTGAATTCTTGAGTTTTTCATTATTCTCAATCTCAGACTAACTCAAATGTGTTACATAGTACTCACAATTGAAATTGGCTTTTCAAGAACATATAGCTTTGGAGACCTATTGTTGGCATATGAACTGATATTCTATCTTCTATTCAAAATCAAAAGGCAGGGTTTCATCACAAAGAAAGTACCTGATTACAGAAATTCCACAACGTGTTCGAATGACAACTCATTATGGTTCCTTTCCACATGTGGAAGACTTTAATTGCCATAGAAATGCAATTTGTCCTTTTGGTTTTAGCTTGAAAAACACTTGATCCGAGGCTCTATCTCAGTCTTTAAGCAATCCCTGCACCTGCTACATGTTCAAAGACTTCTGAAGCTAGTTCATAGGAGTGTTCAATAAAGTGAAACTTGGGATAAAAAAATTGCCCATCTTCAGGTTCAATATGGGTCATAATTTGAATTTAAAGAAATATGGAATCAAACCTTGACTGTGAAATTTCATGATATCCTCTTGTATTTTCTAATGCTCTGGATCAATCTAGAAGGTTATTTGGTTTAGACAGATATCTACAAAGGAAAAAATTTTTGTAAAATTGTATTCAGAATGAGAGCATATTGGCATAAATTTCCTAAAGAGAAAGAAGTTTGGGTACATTTCAAAAATGGTTTACTTTATATTATATGAAAAGTTCATTAGGGTGCTGGTGGCTCATGCCTGTCATCCTGTTTATTCAGGAGGCTGAGATCTGAGGATGACAGTTCAAAGACAGCCCAGGTGCCTGGAAGTCTGTGAGACCCTTATCTCTAAAAAACTACTAAAAAGAAACCCCCAAAACAAAAACAATCCCAGAAGTGGTGCTGTGGCTAAAGTGGTAGAACACTAGCCTGGAGCAAGAGAAGGTCAAGGATAGCTCCCAGGCTCAGAATTCAAGCCCCAGGACTGAGGGAGAGGGGGGTAGGAGGGAGTTGTTCTTTACAAAGGTCCTATAACTGAACAGAAAACTGTAGTAAAAATTGCTCCCCCAAAGAACCTTTAGACCCCACAGGTTCAGGATTTAGCTTCTCATTACTAACATAATTATCACATAAATAATGCTGTATTACATTTATTCTAAAAAGGATAAATATACGCTGCTTTTTATACAATGTGAATCAATGTAGTCTTCTTAAAAAAAGTTCCATGACAAAGATGATTTATTCTTGATTAGATAATAAACACATAGATGATAGATAATGAAAGCCAATATTTAATTTAAAGTACACAGAATTTAAATTGTTTACTTCTTTTTATAACTGAACAAAGGAAAACACAAATATTAAACTAATTTGATTTTCAGATTCATTTAAATGTAAATGTACTTTCTGTATATATTTTATTTTCTTAATATTTTTGTTGTAAACATGATGTGCAGAGGGGTTGCAATTATATAATTCAGGTAATGAGTACATTTCTTTTTGAACAGTGTGTACATATTTTAAAAACTTAAGTTATATACATGGTAAAGTGGTGACTATAGAAGAAAGGAAATAACATCTATCTTTTTCTATAATTTTTCTCCTATGATATAAGTAGCTATAATTGCTTCATTTAGCAAAAATTATGAATATATGCATGATTATATTGCTGTCTTTCTTTCTGCACACTCTCTGCTTCATTCTCTATTTCTATATATTTAACTTTTTGGTATGTGATTTTTAGATTATACAATAGTTTCCACTATATGGAGCTGCCTCATTGTATTAAGCATACAATCTTTTAGTTCCAATTCATATTGTGGAGAATTATGTAACCTTTTTTTGCTATAAATATAGGCATACACACAGTTTCTTTATCCAGTCTTCCATGGATGGACAATTAAGTTATTGCTATTTTTGGCTATTATGAATAATGTTGGAATAAACAGGGCATTTCAGATACCTTTTTGGGTGGTGATTTCCTTTAGCTTTCAGACTATGCCCAGTAACAAGATTGCTGTGTTTAGAGCTCCCCTATGACCCAGCAATCCAGTTTTGGGCATTTACCCAAATGATCACAAACAAGACTACCAGCACAACTATGTTTATCGCATTTTTTACCATAGCTAAGATATGGAACCCTCAGTAGATGAATGGATCAAGAAAATGTGTATATATAACGAATGGAATTCTATGCCTCCATCAGAAATAATGGCATTGCCCCATTTGTTAGGAAATGGAAAGACTTGGAAAAAATTACATTAAGTGAAGTAAGCTAGGCCCAAAGAATCATAGGTCCCATGGTTTCCCTTATTTGCAATAATTAGTATATGTCTGAGACAAGCAGAAAAGGTCAGAGAAGTTGATGTTAGGTGAAATGAACCCCAAGATAAGGATTCAAATGCTTTTGCTTTCATGCAATTGTTTCTAATATATTTATAAGATATTTCTTTGTTGCTTTGTATGTCCCTCCCCCACTGTATAACCCCTGCTTTCACTGTATTTGATGTTGGTATAATTTGTGGAGGGGAAGGGAAAAAGCAAATCATTTAAATAGGAATACAAGTGGACCCAATGCAACAATGAGATGTACAAATTGTTATGTCAAAAAATGAACTGTACAACTTTGGCGGGGGTAGGGATAGGAAGGGGAAACAAAGGAGGAGGCAACAATGCTTGATAAGAAATGTACTCATTATCTTGCCCATGTAATTGTAACTCCTCTGTATGGTATTTTCACAATTAAAACAAAAGATTGCTGTGTTTTGTGGTAATTCTGTTTTTAAGTTTTTTCAAACCTTCATACTCAATTCCATATCAACTTACATTTTCACCCAGCGATTACGAGGATTTCCTACTTTCACATTCACACTAGCATTTAATTGCAGTAATAACTATCCTAACAGATGTAATGCAATATTGTACTATGGTTTTAATTTACATTTCCTAGATGCTTAGCGATCTTGAGCTTTTCCTCATATACCTATTGGCCATTTTATGTCATAGAAGAAGAGAACACTTGAAAGTTGGTGCTTAATTATGTTTTTATTTAGAGCCCTTGACACTTCAAGCTGTAATTTATTTTTTTACTACAGAAATTTTTGAAGGATAAAAGCTAGATTCCAGTTTAGCAATGGTGTATAATATATAATTTATCACAATTAATGGCATTCATATCCACTTTGTATTATCTATTTTTTGTAAACATTTTTGTATCTATTTTTGTAAACATGTCCAGCTACTATTATACTCTGACCATTAAGCTCTTTCAATTCTCACTCTTCTCCCAATTCACACTGATAATATTTTTGTTTTATCTTGCTCTTATAAATCAATTTCCCAGTTTTCCATTGTTGGTGTCAATTTTATTTGAGCTTCACCTATACATAAATACTATGAATAAAATTCCCCTGGACAATAAATTTACTCCTATTTTGAAATCATAGGTATTTTAATAATTGTAGAATGTATTTACAACATTTTATAATAATGCATTTACTGCAAATGAGAATCTGGTTAAAAAAGGACATTAAATTATTAAGGTATCCAACATTATAGTCCCAAAAAACTGATGTATATCCTTAATTGTTCAACATAATGTTGTGCATATAGAAAAATCTTATTTTGAGGAAGAGGGTTTTTTACATATTTTGAAGTGATTACTTGAATTAATTGACTTTATAATGTAAAATATGGATTTTTCAACATCTGGCAAATATCTTTGACTAAGTTTTATTGTAATTATAAAAATTAATTCAGATGGATATAATCTTACTCATATTACTATCTACACATAATTTCCTGTACAAATTAATTCAGAGCTATAATTCAATCTCTTAAAATTCCATGAAATATTAATTTTTTATCTTGAACCTCTACCAATTATAAACAATTAGTCTTCCTGATCAGGAATGAATGTACTAAAATATCTGTGTGCAATAATTTGTCATAATCATGCATTTTGAACCTTAAAATGAAATTTACAAAGTTAATAATAACAACTTTTTTCCAGTGGTCAATGTTAATAGAGAACAGTTTTCCTGAGTATTTTTCTTCACATTTATATGCTGCATAGGTATTTTTACCATGAAAAATGTCTTCAGAGGGACTTTCAGCATTCTGGAATTATAGCTTAATCCTCTGTATACAATTTCTGTCAAGTCCTATCATTGAAGGGAGCTTTTGCTTCTTTAAAATGTGACATTACCTAGACCAGGTTGCAATTGATTAAAACTGGATTCTAATTGAGTGCATGTGTTAAAGTTTTCTATTTAAAATAATTTAGATATGGCCCTGCAAGCAATGGGCCATATAAAGAATTTCATCTTATCTATGGAGTGGAGTTCATGTCATGGGTGCTTTTGGATAATTTGTGCAATTGTCTGTGAAGTGTTACAAGACAATTTATGTGAGTAACTGTTTCTGTCTTTTCTTTCAACTAAGACTCATAATAGACCATTAAACTTGTTTTCTGAAGATACACATCAATAATTTACACAGCATTACAGTCAAAACTTGCCTATCATGTTCTTAGCAATGAATGTTTCTAGAAATTTAATTATTGAATAAATTACCAGTTGAACTTAACAAGATGTATAAAATCTTATAATATTTGTTCCAGAATATATGAAGCCTATTAATATATATTAATATAGAAGGGAAACACTAGTTAAATGGTAGATAAGAAAACATAAAATAAAATGTATAAACCATATGTTGATAAAATAACACATTTTTTAAAAATACAAAGTTTTATAGGCTCTTCAAATTTGATATCATTTATTATATTCTAATTTTCCTATTTGTATTCCAAAATCTATGATTTTTTTTCTTCCTCAATTTCTGCTCTCTCATGTTTTTATCCTGAAGTAATATTATATGAAACCTCTTAACATAGTACTTTATTATTTATGGTCCACAAATCTGTATCAGAAGCATTGTTCAGTCTGTGAATTGTCATATCTTATAAGGATGGCTCAGGTTAGCCTGAAGTTATCAATACTTTCTAAAGATTTGTCTTCAAATCCTTGTGGAAGCATCCACAGTAAGTTCTTCATTATTGATCTAACTGAGATTAGAGAGATTGCTATTATTGAGCAGAGTAGTCACTGTCTCAAAGTATGAATTTTCTCTAAGATGTCTTTGATGACCTTAGATCAACACCATATTGTTGCAATGGTCTTGGAATATCCATGAAGAAACTTCTTTTGGGGGCCAAAACTATTTAAAAAATTAGAAAATTTTTGTTTTAATAGAGTGAGCATTTCAATAGCTAGCTGATAATCTCAGCAAGCCATGGAAGCATTGTCTGATCAGCTAGGCAAAACTGTGCTCTCCAAAATACATCAGACAAAATTTCTTGAGTTACATACACTCACTAAGAAACCCCCAACAAAATTACTGGATGGTACATGGGTAGAGACTTGATGACATCTCTCAGGGAGTACGACATAGTTTCATCACAAGTGTTCTTGTGTGAAGTCTTAGGATTGTGCGATACAGAAGTTTGTGTGTACTACACCTTCATTATGAATTTGGGTTTCCAATAAATTAAAAACCTGAAAATCATTTCTATCAACCACAGGAAAGTTTGGAGAAATGGCCATAGGCTCTAATGCAATTTCACCTTATACACATTCATCAGCTATTTTACATGACTATCAGCTAATGTACTTTAAAAAATTAACCATGCATTTTATTTATATCAGGGATACTCCCCAAATGACTTTTTAATGCATTAAGATGATATTAATATATCAGCATCTGCTGAGACCAAGTTAATTATACATGATGACTCCATTTCAATCAGAAAATTTTATTTATTTGCATTTAATCTGCAAGGAAGAGGACCATTTTTTAAGGAGAGATGGGTTTAAAACTACATATTTTACTACTTGAAATTTCTTTTATTTTGCTTTAGATGATGATTTGGTAAGCAAGCATTTTGGCCTTGTCTACATGATTATTTGAAAAGAAATTATACTAGTTAAATGTCATGTCTGGAAGGCTGGAAGAAATTCAGATGAAAATCAGCCTGTAAGTAAGTTTGTATACTCTCAAAGGAAGCAATTACCACCCCAAATATACTTTCTGTGACTACTGAGATGAACACAATCTTGATAAGTGTGTTGACAGTCTTAGATTCATTACAGACTAACCTTCGTGAGAAAGTCGTCACCAGATTCTCTGGTGAATGGTATGTGCAAGAGATTCTTATGCAGAGTGTTACCCAGCATGTGACCCTAAAACAAATTGCCCCTTCTTCCAGAAGGGGAACTGTCCTGAAATAGATTGCCCATTTATTCACCCACTCTCTAAGCCATTGCACACTGATTGAAAATTCCAGGGCACGACTTTTCCTGGAGCTGTCCTCTGTCTTAATTTTAGCTGTCCAGAAAAAGACAGGATTTCCAAGGTTTACTCTCCCCGCCCTTCAGTCCCACAGTAACTGCTGTCATTGTGTTACTTTCTGCTGGCCAAGCAGGTATGAGTCTTCCACTGAGGTGGATGTTTAAAACAGTCACATGGGTCAGAAGGCAGATGGAGAAAAGGACTGGACATAGCGAAATGGTGCCTACTTTTCAAGAAGACAGCAAACCCCAGGTCACACATGTGCTACTGGGTGATCTGACACTGTAGCATTGGCAGCGGTTAGAACAAATGTAAAAGCTCTAGAGCCTTGTAGTTATTTTGGCCAGATGAGTGCTTCTCACATCATCTGATAAAGTGTTTTCATAGGTTATTTTAACATTTTAAGTAAAATGTCTCCTAAAGACCTGACAAAGGTATAGTCATGTCATTATAAGGCCCTAAATTGCATGTTTACAAAAAGTAATTTAGCAGGATTATGGGATTCTTCCTGAATCTTGTGAAGTAAACTAATCACAACTGGGAAGAAATATAGGAAGTAAAACATGGAAATAACAAAAATATACTGACACAGCAGTCTCATATTCTACCAGTAAATACTATTTATCAGCTCTAAAAACAAAGTAATCCTGACAAGAGTCCAGAAACACATTTTCCTGCAGCAGTGGTTAGTCTCTCATCCCCTTTTCTATGCCTTGTAATGTTTCCTATTTCTAGAATTGGAAATATAATTTCCATTTCCAGTATGTGATCCTTAAGTACTTATACAGAGGATTTTCAGTTCACTGTACTCAATTTGAGTACATTATACCTTGATCTGTCACCCCAAATGTCATTCTCCCTCATCTTTCCCAACCTCACTCTTTCAAGTTATCTAGGTTTACTTTCTTTTTTTTTTAATTTTATTGTGAAAATACTGTACAGAGGGGTTAAAATTACATGGGCAAATAATGAGTACATTTCTTATCAAGATTGTAGCCTCCTCCTTTGTTTCCCCTTTCCATCCCTTCCCATCCTCCCCCCCTCCGCCCGTCATCCCCGACCCCACTCAATCCTCCCCGCCCCTCGGCCAAAGTTGTAAAGTTTGTTTTTCGACATAAAGACTTGTACATCTCATTGTTGCAATAGGTCCACCTGTATCCCTATTTAAACGATTTGTTTTTCCTCTTCCCCTCCACAAATTATACCAACATCAAATATAGTGAAAGCAGGGGTTATACTGTGGGGGAAGTACATACAAAGCAACAAAGAAATAATCTTATAAATGTGTTAGAAACAATCGCATGAAAGAAAAAAAAACATTTGAATACATATCTTAGGTTTCATTTCCCTAACATCACCTTATCTGACCTTTTCTGCTTGACTCAGACATATACTAGATATTGCAAATGAGGGAAACCATGGGACCTATGTTTCTTTGGGCCTGTTTTTTCCAAGTCTTTCCATTTCCTAACAAATGGAGCAATGTCATTTTTTCTGATGGAGGCATAGAATTCCATTGTGTATATATACCACATTTTCTTGGTCCATTCATCTACTGAGGGGCATCTGGGTTGGTCTAGGTTTACTTTTTTATATGTACCATCAATATTATGACTGTATTCACACACTTTCTTCATTTGTCTGTCCCTTCCCCTTTGATCTTTCTTCCCCCAAACAACACATTTCAGTCTCCTCATGTGTGAGGAGACTGTGTGTTAAAACTACAACCATTTAACCTCAATCACAGCAACCCCTCATAAGTAAAGTTTATCCATCATTTTCTGTAATTTGACCAGTACATACACTCAATAATATTCTAGAAGACCTGAGTGACTATGAAATAACTTTTATGCATAGGTGGACACACAATTAACCAGCAAGTATACAGTGTCTAAAGACAAAAGAGAGCTGACACCCAATGTGACTTAAAGTGCCACATTTTCACTACTTCAAGGTAAGTCAATGAAACCAAAACTATCACACTGAAACTTATTAGAAGGTAACATTAGAGAATAAAGTACATAATGATGCCATGGAGAATTATACACTATTGAACCTATAAAGTCAATATTTCGGGCCCACTTGAAGGCACTTAAAATATTTTCCCATCAAAGACGTTGAATTAATTTATTTCCACTCATCAACTCTAGTTTCCCCTATTTTTATTAGGATTTAACTAGGAAATAGTGAGTAAGAGATTGTTGATGGAGATTAAACAGTGGATATTAGCTAACACTTTGAGTATAGTGAGTAAAAGGGCAAAGAGAGAAAAAGAATGGAGAAGTGAAGGTTTAAGATATTATTCAACATCCAGACTTGGTCCACTGAGTTGTACCTTACAACAGAGAAATGATAATTATGTTGTCAGATCTGAAAGTAAAAGTACCTCTGTTTGTTATTTCTCAGATCTATCTCTACATCTGGAGAGATGTGTGCAGGAGAAAACTGAATCTTTCCCCATGGACCACAAAAGGGTTTAAAGCAAACATGTGAATGCCAAGACTGAAGTTTCTTACACCATGAGTGGACTGAGATGGTCACTTCAATAGACTGTTAGAGGCCATAGCATTTCCAATGAAGAAGAGACCTTATCTGAATAAATAAACAAATGATCTTTGGAGAAATAGACTTATATTGGAGGCTATGTTAGTATGTCTTGGGTCAAAAACTAATTTTAACCTTGAAATTTGTGAGGCAAGTTTTCTGCTTCCAAGAAAAAAAGTAACAGATTTTATACCTGTTTAAGCATGTCTAGCCCAAATTATATATAAATAGACATTAGAAGTTCAATATGTGGTAGTGATACTCAATAGACACCATGTTGAAAATAAACTATACAACTTGTAGGGTAGAAAAACTGGGAAAGAACTAGGGAAGGGGTGACATTGTTCCAAAAGAAATGAACTCTCTATCTGACTTGTGTAACCATAATCCCCTCTGTGCATTACCTTTACATTAATAATAAATAAAAAACTATCACTTAAGGCTATGAGAAATATGAAAGAGGCATTTTATTTTTGTATTTCTGTAGCTGAAACATTACAAAAATGCCTATATTTCAGGACCAACATAAAGTAAGTTTGTGCTACAACTTTATTTCAGAAAAAAACAATATCTGTGGGGCTTTCAGATTGTTTTCACTGCCAGCAAGATACAGATCTCAAAGTCATGAAGCCTGACAACCCATAGACCTTGGAGTTTGAATTATAATTTGATGACATGTTACAGTTATGCCTTAATTGTTCATCTTCTAACTGATGCATTGGTGTATCTTAACATAAATCCTTTATATACTGGCATAAGTTGGCAGCATTGGGAACTCACAACCAAGAAAGCCAACTGTGTTAAAACTCCTAGCTTCCTACCATTAATGGCAGGTTTGGAATCCCTGGGGAATTACAGCTGCTATGTAACCTTTTCCTCACTCAAGCATATTGTTAGTCCATAGCCTTGAGTGAGGAAATAATTGACAGTCTGCTCTATATACTTCTGTATAAGACTGCAGGGCACAGTCAACCATGTTAAACAACTGCTAGATGACTGCTTCAAATATTGCAGTCTTCTACTGAATCCTGCTCAAAGGCAAGAACTTCCTGGAGGAGAAAAAGGAGATCTTAATACCAGTGTTCAGGTTTCTGGTTACATCACACATCAAGACTATAGGAAAACAAACTACTCTAAAATCAAGAATCAAATATATCCAAATACATGGGATGATAAAGCATAACTCTCCATTTAACATTTACACTCACATTGAATATCCTTGTTTGTATTGTTAATCATGAGATGAACCTTTTCTTTTTGGGTGAGTTCATGCATAGAGACAGAGCAGAAGAAAGTAAAGAATTCAATGTGTTCAATTAAGTTAAATATTTCACCCTTCAGGTTTTCTCACAATTGTAGAAATTTGTTCCTATGAATGTAACATTGTTTCATTAGTAGTCTCTATGTATATAACAAACCAACCCAACACATAATTTATTATTCCTCATTCTTTTCTGAGAACTGCTTGGGTCAGCTGGGTGATCTCTGCTTGGGGTCTACCATATGTTTGCAGTCAGATAATGGCTGGAGCTAAAGTTATTTCAATGCTTATCTATTCATATGTCTAAAACATAGACCAGGAGGGATCAAAACACTAGGGATTAATGAGCATTTTATTCTATTTTCATTCTGCCTTTCCATGTAGCTAGGTAGACTTCATGTTCAAAGAAAATGAACTTTTTTCATGAAAAGATTTAGAAGAAAACAAATCGTTTAAATAGGGATAAAGGTAGACCCATTGCAACAATGAGATGTACAAGTCGTTATGTTGAAAACGAACTTTACAACTTTGGTGGGGGGGGAGGAGAAATTGGTGGGGGGTTGGGGCGGTTGGGAAAGGATGGGAGGGGGAAACAAAGGAGGAGGCTACAATGCTTGATAAGAAATGTACTCATTATCTTGCCCATGTAATTGTAACCCCTCTGTACAGTATTTTCACAATAAAAAAATGATTAAGTTCCAGAAATGGCATCACTAATGCAATATATTTAAAATAGTCATAGAATCATCCTATATTCAAGAGATGATGATTCTTGTTGATAGAAGGAATATCCAAAAGGTGTTGTTTTATCCCATTAAAGCTATATTTAACATGTTAATTGGTATATAAAAGCTATATTTAACATGTTAATTGGTAAGTTTTGTACTTAAAGAAACAGTTGAAGATCCGTAATGCTTTATCATGATTTTCCAGTATTTATATATACAAATACATGTATGATTTTTACATGAATTACTTTTACTTGATTGGATATTGTAGGGTATGATAAATTGAATTTATTTAGCTATAATTCATCTCCAAGGTAACTCATATTCCAAGTGTATAAGATCAAGTACATATTCCTATGTGTATGGTTATTATGTCGCTTATATGGTTTACATAATATAGAGTGCATTTTATTTCTTCAAGCAAAGATTAGTTAATGTAGGATCAATGGGTTCTATAATATGAGGCATATTAAACTGCAATTCCCTGACTCTATGCATAGATACAAAATGTGTACCCACTTACATGGCATTGTTACTTAAAATGTGCTTTGTCAATCATGTAAAAATATCTTTAATGGTAACCAAGTGGTATTACTAAAACTATATTTGCCTGCAAATAATGTGAAGGACTAATGTGAGTGGTTCACATGTAGATAGGTTATTGATTCTCACAATAAGTTGGAAGAAAAATGAATGGAAAAGAAACCTAGGAGAATTCTCACAGATACATAGGCTGGAAATAACTATCCATTCCCCTCCAAAAAAATTAAGATGCATATTTATACATTGTGCAGCCAGCACATGCCAGACCAGGTCTCTCCCTGTACTTGGTAGCTTATTCACTGGTACAATGGAGAGGAAATAGCAAAGTGAAAATCTCCCAGTTGGAAAGAGCAGACCAACTGCAAAGGCTGGCGCCCTCCTATGGATTAAGCAAGCCAGCATCCCCAGGTGTAGACCCAGGAAGTTAGGTGTGATGTGAATTTTGATTCCTGGACAAAGATCTACTAATGGATGAAAAGCATTATATGTGTAGAAGAAGGAAATCAAAAGAGCATTAAAGATAAACAAACAAACAAATAAATAAGCATAAGCATGGGAACAACTTTCAATAACTCTGGGACAAGATCAAGAGTCAAATCTTTAATATCCATGGAGAAGAAGAAAGAGCTGAATATATAGGGTTAGAATACTCACTCAATTAAATAATAGCAACATTTTTAAACTAAGAAAAACATATTGATAAGAGTCATCTTGAACCACAAAATATGACCAGGAAGAAAGAATACACACACACACACACACACACACACATACACACACACTCTCTCTCTCTCTCTCTCTCTCTTTCTCCAGTTAAAATGATAAGCAAACAAAGAAGAAAAATAAAATATAAAAATCCAAGGAAGAAAAATGCTAACTTATATTCAATGGCAAACTCATCAGGATCACGAGATCTTTCAGCAAACACCTTTTTAAAAGCAAGGAAAACATGTAATATTATATTTTAAACTTTGAGAGTATACAAATACCAAAAAAGATCAGCATCTCAAGCTAATTTATTTTTTTAATTTATTATGAAATACTTTCCAAGATAATCAAAAACTAAAGAAATCCATAACCTTTAAAGAAGATACCTAAGAAATCTTACATAGATGTGTAGAAGAAAGACAGCCACAAATTCTATGAGAAGGATAAACAATGGGGATCAAAAATGGGTCAATTACATTCAGCTCAATAAATAGGCAAACTCTCCAGAGGAATGAAAGAGAAAGCACAGTCTCCTTAAATCAACAATCATGACAAAAAAAAAAAAAAAGGAAAGAGGAGTCAGTAAGTATTTCCCCAAATTGACTAATGCAGTAACAGTGCCATACTGTTTTTGCTAGTATGGTCCTTTAATATAATTAGAATTAGGCATTGAGATATTTCAAGCACTGGTCTTTTCACTCAGGATTGCTTTTGCTATTCAGATCTTTTTGTCATTCCAAATCAATTTTAGGACTGCTTTCTCTATTTCTGGGAAGAATGCCAGTAAAACTGTCACTGTGATTTCGGTGACTGTAAAAATCTTGCAGTAACATCTACAAGACTAATTGTTTTGTGACTTTATGACAAATCTTTCCATCTTCCAATGTCTTCTTAAATTTATTTTTTATTCATTTTATAGTTTTCATTGTAGAAGTTTTTGAACTCCTTTGTAAAGATTTGTTTACTATTTCTAAGATCAAAGAAAAATAAATAGGCAAAAAAGAATTTTCTTATCAATGAAGATATATTTTCTTTAAAAGTATTTTGTAGATTTTCCCTACATTAAAACAAAACAGCTACATATATCTAACCCAAGCTAGGCTGAACCTGCTGTAACTCAATGGAAGAATCCTTTACTTGATATATCATCCTAAATGAAATTGTGTTTCCCAAAGAGATTTGAGGGAATATTTTTTAGCAAACAATGAACAGCATTTATAAAATGAGTTTTTCATGTAATTTTAGTATAAGCTGAGATTATTTTGTCATACTTTCCAGTAAGGGGTTTGGACTACTCTGTACATCTTTACGCGATCTGTCACTCACTCTTATCTTTGAGTGAGCTCTACTAAAATGGAAGATGCCAATCTTATTTATATGTACTTTTAACAGAGTTTTAATTTGTTTCCTCTGTGGCTAATGGACTATAATAATAGAAAAACACCAATGCAACACCCATGGCACAGACTGGAAAGTTTTTGCCCATCGTGTTCTTGGTAATTTCTATTTCTTATGTTTCTTACATGTAATTTTCCTAGACTTGTATACATCCTAGTGAAGAGACTTGTAATAATGTGTGTGTGTGTGTGCGTGCACGTGCGTGTGCAAGCGTGCACTAGTACATGCTGATATTCCTACTTAGGGCATTCTGCTTTCATGCAGTTTTCTACTCATGTCCTTCTCTCTACTACTTGAGTCATGTCCACATTTCTGGCTTTTTGCTGGTTATTTGGAAATAACAGTCTACTAGAGTTGTCTCCAAGTATGCTTTTGATATCAGCCTCAGATATCAGCTTCCTGAACAGGTAAGATTGTAATGTATAGGTGCCAGTGCTCAGCTAAAACCTCCAGTTATCTATAATTACCACTGGCCAGCACAAATATATATCTATTTTTAAAACTCTTAAAATAAGTTTAAAATAGTACAACAGAATTGAACATGATTAGTCAAATTAAATTTATGAAAATGCTACTTACCATATAATATTTAAAATGTTAGATCTGAATAAAAAAGAGGTTATGAATCAGACTTTTTTTAAAACAATGGGAACAAATTAAAGGAAATAAGTGAAAAATGCAACTAATGAACACTTTCTAAATTTAATTTACTTATACTGTTCTGCCAGTAGGAAAAAAAATGTGATTTCTAGTCAATTATAATCTAAAATTAAGAGACAATGTCCTTTCCAGAAACAAACATCAGGAGTGACTAACTAAATAAACTTGGATCTAGAATGGATGATGTCATTTCTATTTCTGACATATCTACTTCTTCAGTAATCCTAGAAAATAAGAATGAATTAGACTTTTGAACTTAACTTCTTTATTAGTACTTCCAAGAAAGAGGATAGATAAAATGGCTTACTGCCATATGGTGGGCACTAGATCTACATTAATTAACTTCTGTAATACTCCCCAAAAATCTATCAGGTAGGCACTATTCCCATTCTGAACTTCTGAGATAGCTTAGATAATTGAAACAAATTTAGTTGATGACAAATTTTGAAATCACACTGTTAGAAAAAATTTTTCATTTCTCTTTACCTCTGCCATTATGTCACAATTTTATGTATATGCAATTGAAATTTAAATGCTGAATTTCATTATTTGAATGAAATCTTAATGAAGATACAATTTGAATTAAAAACATGTTTCCAAAGCAAATCTTCTTTTTTAGATCCTGTGTTTTGAAATTATTTCTGTAATTCTCAGTATAGAAATGATATTGACCCCTAACCACAAAATGATGTCTTACATACTAGTTCTGAATGTAGATGTAGTGAAATGTCATTACCTATTTAGTAGTCTTAACTACTACGTGTTCAATGGTCACCAAGACACAGAGCTCCCAAGAAGCATCTGCCTTAGATGACCCAAGAACATGAAGATAAAATGATACTGAACATTTGGAAAGTCAAAGAATTAGCTGCAGATGTAGTACAAAATGTATGAAAAAAGTGAGGCAGAGACTAAGGAGTCAGAGGGGACAAACCTTCACACACCGATGGCTGTTTCTTCTAAAATCCTTGCAGAAACTGGCAAAGTTCAACCAACCCCATTAAGTTGCAGATGAATGGAAAGAACAGAAGCTGTTCCCAGGGTCCCAGCAAAGACCTAGATTCCAAGGTTCCTATCTAATAGTCAGTGTAATTCATTTGCAAAGCACTTTGGATTTTTATGTTATTACTAAAAGACAATTTTGTTTACTCAGCTCCACTTCAACTCCATTTCTGGCACTAGTAATACTAAAAAGAAATACTACAGGTACAAATTATACCTTTAATATATGAAAACAAGATAATTTAGTGTGCTAAACATTTGGAATATGATATTCTATATATTACTGTATAATCATCATGGGTTTTTTTCTCATAAAAGACTAAAATATGGTATGGGAAAGGGAGTGATACATAATACATATTTAAGTGCTTAATAATTTACATTTTGTTAATTATTTTGACTGATTTGGGATAAAGATTGTTACAACACATAAGCAGACCATCTGTTGCTGTTAGAATTATTAATAAATACTCCCTGAACTAAATATTTTAATTAAAACTAAGATGCTGCATGCATTAAGGCTCATCTTAAGTGGCATGCTCCAAAAGGAATCGCTAGCACCTCGAGATGCCAATCTGGAAACTGTGTGGAAGCATTACAAAGTTTTATTCATGAGAAACTGCCCAGAACTGAATGATTAGAAAGTAACCTGCTAGGTCTTCTAAAACTATGGAGAATCTAAGGGTATATCAATTAATAAAATTATACTCTCCATTCTATATACACTCTCACAAAAGTAGCAGGAGTTAGAACAGTGTAAACTTTTCTTAATTATATCTTTTTTTGGTCTTTAGATAGGAAGAATAACACAAATTAGCTATCAAGTCAGTGTCTTGAAGACTACCAACTTCTAGATGGTAAAAAAACAGATCTGTGTAGTGAGATAGCCATGGTTGTAATTCTACCTCCTTATTTCCTGGCTCTGTCACTCCGAAGATGCATTCAATCTTTCTATGCATTCCTTTCCTCAGCAGTAAATTGAACATGACAGAATCAGTTCCTTCATATAGTTGTTTTGAAAATTAGGATTTAATAGATATAAAAGACCTGAGACAATTTTTAAATACATTTTTATTGTAAAAAATACTGTATAAAGGGGTTGCAGTTACATGAGCAAGGTAATGAGTACATTTCCTATCAAGCATTGTTACCTCCTCCTTTTTTTTCCCTACCATCCCTTCCCTCCCCACCTTCACAACTACACGACCCCTCCCCCACCCACCCTGCTTAAATTATAAAATTCATTTTTCAACATAGTGTCTTGTACATCCCATTGTTACAATGGGTCAACCTATATCCCTATATAAGCATTCTGTTTTTTTCCTTCCACTCCCCAAGCTATAGAAGTGTTTACACCAGATGCAGGGCACCGACATCAAATACAGTGAAAAGGAGTTATACCGTGGAGGAGGAACATACAAAAAAAAAATCAAATGGTACATTATAAATACGTTAGGAACAATAGCAAGAAAGAAAAAAATACTTGTGTCCCTATCTTGGGGTTCATTTGGCTTAACATCATCTTATCTGGTGATATGTACATAGCTTTTGACCTTTTCTGCTTGTCCCAGACTTATACTAGCTATTGCAAATAAGGGAAACCATAGGACCTATGTTTCTTTGAACCTGGCTTATTTCACCTTTTAACACATGCTTAAATGTGTAATTTAATGATGGCTTCTGGACTTAGTACTCCACTATATTGTCATTACTCAAAGCATTTTGCAACTTTTCTTTGAAGGTTGATTTTGAAAAATGGGGTGTATGCTTTGTATTTTCTTGGGAATGTTATGTCTTCAGTTTTAAAAAGCTGAACTGGTTTGTTTTTCCTTTGAAATAGTGTTGGTTGGAAAAAAGACAATGAAGGAAGTAAAAACAAAAGTAAGTTGGTAATATCACTTGAATCAAACCAGATGCATGGCAAATAAGGAAAGCTGTGTGTATAGTTTCTATATGAAAAAAAAGGAAAGTACATTATTGCAGGTGTTCCAACGTTCCTTGGAACACATTTATCAAATGAAGTGTGGGAACACTGATAAGGAAAAGTAGAAACAGAGGAAAAGATAAAGGAAGGGAAACAAAAAACATTAATTAATGAATATACATGTGTGTGTGTGTGTGTGTGTGTGTGTGTGTGTAGGAATGATTATAATTATGAAAATGCTTGAGAAGGTAACCTGGGAGTAAAGGAAATGGGAATATTATAAGAAGAATAGTATGTAAATATATTACCTCAATGAATGAATATTGCAAAATGAAACTCACTGAGTGCTGTTGAGTAATGGAGATAGGAAAAAGGAAAAGTAAGAGTTAGGGAGGGAGTCAATCTGATGCATGAGTGACATACCATCATGAAACTCCTTTGAGTAATTAATGTAGGCTTTCAAAATAATGAAGAACAGGAACCCGAAACAGGTCCTGTCTGGCGTGTGGATACTAGTGGGAAGAAGGAAATTGAACAGAGAATGTGAAGGAGGGTGAATATGGTCAAAATACTTTATGTGGATTGTAAAAATGGAATAATAAGCCTTGTTGAACTGGGTTTGCAAAGGGGATATGAGGGGGAATCATGGAGGGAGTATGCCTAATCAAGGTACATTGCATGCAATATGGATGCATCAAAATGAAATCCCCTTGCAAAACCACTTGAATTAACGTTAATAAAATATGTTGAGTGTGAAGAGAAAAGAGAAACTCAATAAAAGAATAAGGGAGAAAATGAGTGTCAAATCTCCAATTCTGAATAAAACGTCTGGAAAGAAAAAAAAAGAAGAGAAGGAAGAAATCCCCTTTTGTTAAATGCTAGAGTTTAAGATTGATAGGTCGTACTCTTGATAGTGCTGTTAATATGCATGTTCTCTGACCACTGCACAGGGTGGCATACCCCTGCTCACAGTTAAACCACCTTGCAAGTGGTCCTCATTTGATTCTATGCATTCACATGCCTGGAAACAACCAGCTTGGGCAGCTATTACACTTGAGCCGTCAAGCACTGATGAGAAAGCACAATTTTCCCAGTCAGAGTTCCCTGCGGTCTGTCAGTGGGAACCGGAGAGGCGCCCTCCCAGCGACAGGTTAACCTTCCCCGTTACTTAGCCAAGTCCTTAAAACTGTGCAAGGCACATTCGCTTACACTGAATGATGAGTTCATCAAAGCCACTTTTTAAAGTCGCTATTGCGATCCCCCTTTTATAGATTAGAACACTGAACGTCGATGAGCAAAGTAACTTTCTTCAGGTCACAAAGCTAGAATGTAAGAGTCAACATGGAATTCAAAGCTAGCTGCTTTTCATTGTCAGTCAAGCTCCAGTGCCTTTCAAACTGTGAGATTCAGAGCACCACGGTTCTTTGTGGAGCCTAAAGGAGGAGCACAGAAGCGCCCCAGCAGGCGCAACCTGCCCCTCCCACCCCGGACCCTTCATCTCCTTCCTCTCACAGCTCTGACCATGGTTTAAACAGCTGAGGTACAAACTAGGTTTGTTTTCATTTAAATTACTGCTAAGAGAAACAATTTGAGAATAATTAGAAAATGCTTTCATTACCCATTGCCTGTGAGTGTTTAGGTGATACTTGTCATGGTACTTGTAATGATGCTCCATCCTTATTTCACTCTATACTTCACATTGAATGGTGTCTGTACTCCATCTTTCATGTGATATCAACTGATCTCATTATGTTATAAAATGATCCACAACAAGGAGAGTTTGGTGTACAGCTGCCCTAAGACTGATGAGGAAACTGCTAAGTGGGTCTACGGCAGGAAGCCGGGGAAGAATGCAAACCCACATATTGCTGCCTCGACAAACAACAAGTTTGGTTACACAACAAAAATAAAAGCAACAGTTGGTTGGATGAACTATGCCGAGTACTACATTGATTTATGTTATTGCATAGCGCCTAATGCTGAAGTCATCGATCGTTTCTCTAGGATACTTTGAATAACAGTGTTGTCTTGGAAACTTGTAGCCCACCCCATTCCACCCTCCCCCAGTTATAATCAGACCTTTCTTAGTTGCAAAGCTCTGTTTGGTCTGCCCAATGTCTGACCTATTCCGGACTGTTCATGACTTCATCCTATATCTCTTTGTCTTGTTCTAATTTCCCATTCTGGGTGAATTTCTTACATCTTTGATTTCAAAACCTTTTGTATCTGTGCTGATCCCATAACTTGGGTCAACATTCAACCAAATAAAACACCAGGAAATAGGTACACAAAAGGGTGGGATGGACTTAAAGAGAAAGAGGTGGAGAAATACATAGGAGAAGAGGGGAGGAATGCAGTCAAGAACTCAGTGAAGAATGGATCAGAAAATGTTGCACACAACACACACACACACACACACACACACACACACGAAGTCTATGCCTCCATCAGAAAGAATGACACCGTGCCATTTGTTAGGCAATGAAAAGACTTGGAAAAAAAATTATATTAAGTGAAGTAAGCCCATGATTTCCCTTATTTACATTAACTAGTATATGCCTAGGACAGCAGAAAAGATCAAAAGCTATGTACATATGACCATATAAGATGATGCTAAGCAAAATGAACCCCAAGATATGGACACAAGAGGTTTTATCTTTGTTGCTGTTGATTTTTTAAAGTATTTATAATGTGCTGTGTGGCGTTTTTGTTCGTTTGTTTCTTTCTTTTGTATGTTCTTCCCCCATGGTATAACCCCTGCTTTCACTGTATTTGATTCCAGTGCTCTGGAATGCTCAATAGTAAATGTACTCATTACTTTATTACTCATTATCTCATATAACTGTAACCCCTCTGTACAGTATCTTTACAGTAAATATATCAAATATCTTTTTTCTTTCATGAAATTGTTTCTAACATATTTATAAGATGATTTCTATGTTGCTTTGTATGTCCCTGCTTTCACTGTATTTGATGTTGGTATAATTTGTGGAGAGGAAGGGAAAAAACAAATCGTTTAACTAGGGATACAGGTGGACCCATTGTAATAATGAGATGTGCAAGTTGTTATGTTGAAAAACAAACTTTACAACTTTGGTGGGGGGGGATCAGGTGGAGGGAGGTAGGGGGAATATGGGAAGGGATGAGAAGGGGAAACAAAGAGGAGGCAACAATGCTTGATAAGAAATGTACTCGTTATCTTGCCCATGTAATTGTAACTCCTCTGTACGGTATTCTCACAATAAAAAAAAGAACTCAATGCATATCCTACAAAATTAAGAAAATAAAAGGAATATGTAGCAGGAGGATGGGTAAGAATTTTGAAAGGGGTGACATTAATTAAGACACAATATATTCATAAACTACTTCATTAAATGGTAACTCCTTTGTACAACTACTTAAAAGCAATTTTAAAAGCTCTCCAATCCTTTTTAAAACTTTTGTATTTTTTTCTTTAGTCTTTGACCCACAATTATCTCCTGAGCCTCAGACTATTTAATTTCTCTCCAGACATTTTTATCAGATGTTTGTTCAAGTACCTAAAGTTAAATATTTGTAATAAGAATTTTTTGTACCTATATTCCCTCTGTTTGCCCAGAGTGTGTGTTACTAAGATTGGGAAAAATAGAAGAGAAAATAAATAATCATTGTTTAAAAGGCAAAGGAGGGAAGGGAAGTGTAAGGAGATGAAAGGAATGGGAGAAAGAGGAGATGAAGAGAGGAAAGGAGGAGGAGAAAAGAGGACAGATAAGAGCACAGTGATTCTATGAATACTCAGGAGAAAGAAAAACCTTCACTCAAAAAAATCCAGGTATGGTGGCATATACCTCTAACCCCAACTACTTGGGAAGCAGAGTTAGGAGAATTGCAGCTCAAGGCTAGCCCAATCAAAAACTCCACATCCTACCTGAAAAATAAAATTAAAGATTAAAGATAGGAGTGTGGCGAAAATGGTAGACCATTTGCTTAATAATTACAAGACATAGGTAAAACCCCAAGTTCATAAAAAATCAATGCTATTTGAATCCATTTATATGAAATATACAAACAAGAAAATCTAAAATAATTAGTAGATATCAAAACAGGCTTTATGTGTGGTGGGATCACATAAATTAGTCCTAAGAAAGATTCTGGTTAATAAACTGCTAGGTACTAGATACAAAGAAGCCAGAAGTATTCAAAAGTTCACATGTGAACTTTTACTTACAGTATATAAAATTTATGTATATTATTTTCAACTAAAAGTAGTTAATATAGATGGTTGCAGTGTCTCACACCTGTGATTCTAGCTACTTAGGAGACAGAGATGGTGCATGACATGGTTCTAGTCTAATAGGGCATAACGTTAATAAGACCAGTTATCAACCAATGAAGCTTGTCATAATAGCTGCTACCTACCATCATAGCTATGTAGGAGTTACAAATATGAAACTGGTCCAGGACATCAGGAAAAAACAAAGTGAGACCCTATTAGAAAATTGCTAAGGCAGACAAGGCTTAGGGGTATAGTTCAAGTGTTAGAAAAATTGTTGAGAATGTGAGAAGTCTTCCCACCAAATTATGTATTTGACACATATGGTACATAGGCATCTTTGAAATCATATATTAGAAAAGTAATACATCTAAATAGGTAGATAGATGCATGCATACATACATACATACATCTAGGAAGCAAGTGTAAATAAGGGTTTAAGTTCAGAAAGCATGAACCCCTACAAATTGAACATTATTTTCAATATAAACTCTTCAAAACTGCACTATAGATATGCTTAAATTTAGCTCCACAGTCTTTCAACCTGTTTGATATTGAGCACTAATGAACTGTAAAGCAATTCCCAGTGCATTTCAACCACCTTACACAATAGAATAAACATAGTTTTCTAAATGACCATACTCCGTTGTCTCTATCACAGCAGAATAAACTATTCTATGGTATGCTGGATGATACAGTTCTTTTCACTTATAATTATCTTTATACACAGGTTTTCTATAATATTGCTGGTGCCCATAAACAAAATTTGGATGTCAGAAATTGCATCTCATTTTAAAAAACGTGTTTGCTCCTTAATTGAAAAATTCTATTGCTTTTGGCAAAAACAGAAAAGGCAGCCATTAAATAAGGTGTAGATAGTGTTAAATGACTATGGATTATAAAAAAGCTTTTATAACCTGGAATCCCAAGTTACACACTAGCTAAAACACATTCAAAGAAGAGACATTTTATGGTTGAAGTGTGAGGAATTGGCACTATATTAAAGCAATTTATTTTCATTTTTTCTGTTCTGCACTCATCTGTGATAAATGCTACAAGACAGTAGACTACAGGTGGCAGATGGTTATTTAATAGAAAAGTCAAGGCTAAAGTATGCACTCTAATCAAATACCTTCAGGTAAAAGAGAGAGCCTATTGTCATTGAGAATAACAATTAAACTCACCAATAATTACAAATGTATTCATCAGTCACAACAAAATTATAGCAATAACCATTCTGGTTTTTATATTTTTATACAATGTATTTACTAGAAAAATGGAGATAAAAATCTGATAAAATAAGCACTTTTAACACAGATATACTAGAAACAAGTCCATAGCATATTGGGTCTTCTCTGCCTAACTTCAATATCTGAGATAAAAAAAATCTATTGTTATAGAAGAATTTTAACAGGATAGGCTCTCTGCTGATTATATAATGTCAGTTATCTCTCTCTGCTAATTGTAATAAAATTTCAATATCAAGTATGGCTGCCATTAAGTCTTTCTCTAAGACAGAGTCTTTTCTCAGTCTGAGATGTTTTTGAGAGATCCTTTTGAACACTGCAATTGTGGCATATCAGATCCTCGACCTCTGAGAATGTTTATCCTTGCTTCATGATCAAAATGCACATATTGTATTGTCTAAATGTAAATAAAATCTAAACCTAAAATCTGACAGAGTTCCAACCTTTGATGCCAACATCTTGACCTTCTTAATAATTTTAAACGAGATTTTGCATTTGGTACTGCTTGAATCCTATGAAGGATAGTGCTTATCTTACCCCAGGCATATGGGCATGGTCAACACCCAGTCTGAGCATTACCTACCAATAATATCAGTGAGTTATCTGGGAAATTCAGCAATATGAGCTACCTTAGAAAGGTATAAGTCACAGACAACATCTGACTACAGCTCCATGAGAATCTAAATGATAACTATTCAGCTAAGATCAGACAATGCACCTAGCAGTAATAAACTCCCAAATGCTCCCTTGAAGCCAACATGTTTGCATGACTTATTACATAGAACTAGAAAGAGAACAAGTAGCTACTCAGCCCCACTTAAACTACATGGCAATTCTACGAAATCTTAGACATTTCTATTGTGTACTGTACACTTGGCTGTACAAACAACTTTTCTAGGGGCAGAGTTCAGAGGTAGAAGTATACCCTATCTCCTATTTTCATTGATATCTAAATATAAAGTTCTCCAGAATGCAGTGATAATGAAGAAAGTGAAGAAAATGAAAGAGAATGAATCAGGAAAATCATGAGTAAGAGATGAGCCTGGAAAACAGAGCAAAATCCCAATTCAAAAACCTAAACTAAAATAAAATAAATAAGCATATAGTGTATTCCTGGGTTCCTATTCTGATTTTGCTACTTCTACTAAGATATTTTATATTTTTATCTCATTAAAAATTTTCCCAGATTCCCATTGTACAGAATTCATTTACATAATTAAAAATTATTACCTGTGAATTTTCAAAAGTTATGTCCCGAGTTTTGTCTTCCAATACTCTTCATTTCCTCCAGAATCTTCTGAGCATTAAAAACTATAGATATTTCCATGCCCATGCAAGAGAATTATGCTAACGGTAGTGTATTACTCACTCTCAGTGAGGTATGCTCAATTCTTATGATTATGCCCTTTTCTCTCCCCTACAAGGTCATCATTAATTCGTAATTGCTCAAAATTATTTTCCTACACATACACACCCATGAGGCCTTTGTGATGGGAATTCATTTCTCAAAAGGGAATTTAAGACCACGTCTCAGATGTTCAAAAACTGATGAACCAAGTAGTTGACCTGAATGAGCTAATTAAGTTAGAGGAAGCCACAAGGGAAAGAAAAACCATGTCATTAGGTTCACTTTGCAGAAAAGTAACAATTTCAGGGTTTCTGAGAAAGCAAATGATACCTTACACAGAATTTCTTAAAATCTCTCCACTTTGAATGCAATTCAACTTTAATATTTGCCTAAAGCACTCACTTCAGTGAAACAGCTAATAAATCATTTTACTGAAATTGTTAATTAACTCTAACTCTGGAATAAATTGAGAATTATTATTTTGTTTTGGTTTAAATTGTTTTAAGTGATGTTGGAAAAATGTTTTCAAAAAAGGGAAATGGCAGGAAATAATATCATTTTAACCAATACTTTCCAGATAATTTAATTTGTGATTGAATTGTATCTATATTCAATCACACAGAGCATTTATATACTTGATTAAAAACACAACCAGATCAGAAATCTATTATAATTATATTTTCTCTGATGGTGAAGAAAGATATATATATATATATACATATATAGTAACATATATTAACCTCTATTTAAGAGGAATATATTGACTACCTATCCATAAGATACAAAATAATGATTATCAAACTAATTATTGACTAACCACTATAAAAGAGTCTACCATCCCATAACCAGTTACAGAAAGTGATATATTCACTCCAAAACACTTTCAGTTCATGTCATTCTCCCTTCAATTAAAATACACATTAAAATAAAAACACATAATATTATATTTCTCATGTGATGTCATTAAATGCTGATTTTTTTTCTTGGCCCAAATCATCATTAATTATTTAAAACATTACTTTGGGGAAAAGTGATGAATTGAGGTATATTTTTAAGTTTTATTAGCTTGTCTATTTCTGCATAACATATCACCCCAATCTTAAAGAGTTTATATAATTCTTATCTCTCAAGCTCTAATAGGTTCTGCAGGTCAGGTATTGCAAAAGTATACCAGGGTCTCTGCATTTACAGTCTGATGTTAGTTGGGCAACTGTCTTCTGAAGACTTGTCTGGAACTGGCAAATCCATTTCAAGGATGTTTTATTCTCAAGACTCCCAGAGTGGTTCCTCTCTACCTGGGCTACAATGGAGGCTTGACGATAGAACAGTCAGTTCATCCTAGTGTGAGCCAGGAGGAAACCATGAAGGAAGCCATAATGTATTCTATAACCCAACTGAGAGATTTATTCCCCATCTTTCTGCAGAATTCTATTAGTCAATCAAACTTGTCAATGCTGTAAATAATATTAACTGTCAGATAAATGGGTCATGTTGGAGACAGGTCACCAAAGCAATTTTGTGTATAATATCATAATATAAAAATCATATAGGTTGCCTGGTACCAGTGACAACTCAGTAGGCTGAGATCAGAGTATCAGCAGGACGTCTATGAGATTCTTATCTATGACTAAGTACCCCAAAAAGCCAGAAGTGGAGCTGAGGCTCAAATGTTAGAGCACTAACCCTGAGTACAAATCTCAGAGAGAGCACCCAGGTCCTGAGTTACAGCCACAGGATTGGCAAAACAAAATAAAACAATTAAAATCATGTAGGTGATTTTATTTTTTGCACTCTGATGGAAAAAGCATTTGGCATGAGTTCTAGGAAAAGTTACTCATATAACTTTGATGTTCAAGGCATATAATCTTAAAAGTTACTCCTGAAGTTTTAGGTTCATAGTATTACAGTAACATTCTAATCACATTTAATGCATCCATTTCTGTTTGTATTCATTTTTCATTCATTCATTTGCTGTTTGCTAGTTTGTCTATTTGTTTATAATACTGGGGGTGTTAAATTTAGAGCTTTTGTGCTTCCTGAATTTGCTTGCTTTGCTGGTACTCTACCACTTGAGTCAAGCTTCTAGTACAGTATTTTGATGGTTGATTGGAGATGGAGTCTTTTAAACTTTTCTGCCAGGGCTGGCAACCCTTTGGATCTCAGCCGCCTAAATCACTAGGATTAGGGAAATAAACCATTTGAATTCTGCTTCTCTCATTTATTTTACTCAAGTAAATTTACATTTGACACAAATTAAATAATAAAACCATAAATACCTTCACTGGAATTATTTGAGTGCAAGTAAGGTCATTTCCTTGAAAGTGCTTTACTTCAATTGTTTCCGATTAAACTTTGAATGAGGGAGGCAAAACTCAAGGGCTAATTTCTTATAAAAGTAAAGCAAATTCAAATAGAGGAAAAAAATCAGAACAAAGAACAAGAGGAAAAGTTAAGTTATGAGAGTCAGATTAACAAAACAGCAGAAAAACATGATTTAGTAAGAAACTTGCATTTTACCATCCTGATAGACAGGAAAACCTGAATGGCTGCTCAACCATGATTAGTTCAATAGGCACAAATGCAGAGACTGGACATAGTTGCCTGGAAAAGCTCAGAGTCATAGTGATGTTTGTACACTTTCTATTTTACTAATATGTTCAGAAGTCAATGCTGATATATTCTAGTTGTACATTTTCATGAGTATCATCAAGTAAAATGTCTTATTCTATACCATTTGCTATGCTAATTTTCTCCAAAAGCATGGACCAGTGTTTTCTCAAAAATAATAAATAATAATATAGTTATGTAATAACAGGAAATGCTGCCTTGTGAAATGGTTGTCAAAACAACTAAGCCTTCATATATTTAACTGCATAAAAATGTGACACTAAGCCAGGTACTGGTGGTTCACACCCCTAATCCTAGCTACTCGCGAGGCTGAGATTGCAGTTCAAAGTCAGCCTGGCCAAGAAAAGTCTGTGACACTCTTATCTCCAATTAACCATCAAAAAACTGGAAGTGGCACTGTGGCTCAAGTGGTAGAGTACTTGCCTTGAGCTGAAGAGCTCAGAGACAGTGCCCAGGCCCAGTGTTCTCGCCACATGACCAAAAAGAAAACAAAAGTGACATTATTACTATCAGTTTTAGGAAAAAAAGGAACATTTCTTGAGCTTCATTTCTTTAAATTGAGATTCTTTATGCCATAGTGGGAAACGTGGACTTGAAAGATGTATTTGAAGTCTAGTTTCCTCCTCACGTGTTATGTAATGAAGAGCAGGCTACCTTTCATACTTGTATTACTTTATTCATCAGATGGGAACAATAATTCTCAGAAAGGTTCAGTAGAATAAGAGTTATAAAGGACCTCATCTAATAGATAACTATTAAGCTTTTGTTATCATATCTCTTCCTCTTATTCGTTCTTTATATAACAATATTTTATTGTATCAGATCTATTTAGTGGGAGCCAATATTTAAAATTTTAGTGAAAATTTTTCTTAAAGTCTTCACCTTTTGAATTACATATTTTGCTCATAATACTTTTTATTTGAAGGAACAAGACTAATAGTACTTCCTCATCAGTCTTATGTTTAGCTCTTCTTATAAAATACTACTTACAATTTTTTTTTTTTGGTCCGGTTGTGGGGCCTGAACTCTGGGCCTGAGCACTGTCCCTCAGCTCTTCAGCTCAAGGCTAGTGCCCTACCACTTGAGCCACAGCACCACTTCCAGCTTTTTCCTTTTTGCTTATGTGGTGCTGAGGAATCGAACCCAGGGCCTCAGGCATGCAAGGCAAGCGCTCTACCACTGAGCCAACTTCCCAGCCCCACTACTTACAATTTTTGCAACCATTCTTCAGATAATCCTCAACATTAATTTTCATAGCTTGTCAAAAATCTTGTTCTGCTGATTATTTATAGACCACTTTTTGCTCTTGTTTGCTTATTTTATATGAAGTAATATTGAGTCCTTATCTCTTAAAATTGTCAGTATTTTCATTCTCAACGTATCTTTCTTTGACCTATATGTAAAATATAAAATCAAAATAATGTGACTGCTGTGTGGGACCAGAAAAATAAAAATCGTTTATTACTTTTTTAATCCTTAACATTTCTACTCCCCTTTTCTAAATTATTTTTCAATAACTTCATTATTCATAATTTGCATGATCTAATACATAGCTAACACAATTACTTCCCTTCTTATTCTATATACTTTCCAAATTAAAAAGTGACATATTTTCCTAATCCAAGTATGTGTTACATAGCATCATAAGTTTATTATTCCAATTTCCAGTTACCATTTTCTTCCTCTAATTCTCAACAACAAAAGTAAATGTAAAAGTTATGTTTGAATGTATAAATACCATGTGTATGTGTGTATATGTGTGTAAAAAAAGTGGTGTATGTACAACAACTCCCCTAGTGTGTTAAATGTAATTAAATGTAAATACGTTTCTGATAGTAATGCAGCTTATAATGTTTATTATCTGAAAGTTCAAGTTGTTATTAAAAATTCTGATACCCTTTTCAGGTTTAAATTTTTTCTATTATAATGTCTTCAAAATTATTTTTAAACTTGTACCAATTGACATTTTGATCACATAGAAGTATTCTGGTTTCACTTATATTTGAATAATAGGTCAAACCAAATTCTCTTATAAATAAAATTAAATGAGCTCATTAATTTATTTGAGTACTTTCTTATTTAAAACATATCTTGAACTCTTTACTAATTCAAGGTCTTTGAATAATATGGAAAATACCATATCTTGTGAATTTCAGTCTGGAGCAATGCTGCTCATTTACTGAATTAAAAACTCCATGGCAGAATTTTAGAAGCACTACTATGTTATTATAATTGAATAAGTGATGTTATAAGTTCAGCAGTCTCACTTCTAAAGAAGTCCTGGTCTCTAATGACCAGAAAACAGCCTTTGTAGATGTAATCAAGTGGAAGATGAGTCATTAATATGGGAATCATCCAATATGACAGGTAATCTTTTAGTATAGGAACTTGTTGAGCTAGCCATAAACATCAATGGAGGACTATTATGGAATGAGTCATGAGGAAAAGGATATATGAATAGTAGAGTAATGGTGTCACAAACCAAAAACCATGTGGATCTAAAGAACCTGAAAACAGCAAAGAAACATCCTTCCCTCCCAGGTTTCAGAGGGATGATGGTTCTGTTGACACCTTTATTTTGAACTTTAAATATTCTAGAAGTTAGAGAATGCATTTCTATTGCTACCCATCAAGTTTTTGGTATTTTGTTAAACTAACATAAGTGAAAAGCTAGAAGCTATTTTAACATGCCAGTTATACATGACAGACTAGAACTATTCTTTGAAAGATTTATTCTTAAAGGACTCACTGATTTACCACCAAAGATGTTTCTCTATTTCGATAATATAATAAAGGAACTTCAATAGATATTTGTATGTATCGAATAATTATATATTATTGCCCAATATTTTCATTACAATTTTAGGAGTGTTTCACTTGTCTTCATTTATTCCATCCACTCAACTACACTTTATAATCATCACCACCATCATAATTCTTACTTTGAGGCACAGCCATTGTAAGTATAGTCATCAACCTAAACACAAAAATCTACTAACAGCATCCATTATCTCAGTTACCACATATTGAACTTCAACCAGTCTATCTCCTCAATCAATGGTTGGCAATCAGACTGTGCCCTCTGACTTCAACCATCACTACTTAATATTTCACTCTGTCAACTTTCTAAAGCAAAGCTGTGGAGCTGTCATTTAAACTTCTCCCAAAACACAACTTATTTTATCCATTACCCACCAAATATCTCTCAGGTTTTTCAGCATGGAAAGCAGCATTCTGAAGCAACTACAACCTGACATAAACCAACACAGATCTAGTTACATAGGTGAATAAACATTTATGGAAGGAAATTGCATAAGTGAATTTGGGGAACAGATGAGGAAGGTAGAAGCATCATGATTTTGTTTCATCCTCTTCATGAGATTTATGAGACAAGCAAAAACATCTTGCTCTGGGCTTACTTACATGTCAGGTCTTTATTCTCTCCTCTCCTTTATGACTGCACACAACACATATTTGTACTAGTTTATTCTTAGCTATGGATGCATATATTTGCTGCTTTCCTTTTCCCAATTTTCATCTTAGGATCACTTTTATTTATTATCTGTGATGAAGTAATAGTTCAAAGTCTAAGGACTAAATGAGTATACAAATTAAAATGGTAAAATGGATAAATCAATGATTTGAAAAATACAGAATCCTAGAAATATATAGAAATACATAATGAAGATCAAGTTCAGTAAGACACCAAACCTAAGAAAAATTCCTAAAGTTACCAAGGCATGCAGTACGCTAAATCCTATAAATAACACTAGCACACTGAAGAGGGTCTATGAAGCCAAATGCTGAGACAAGAACACATGTTTGGGAATAAAAGGTTGGATAAATTTGCACAGGTCATATTGGATTTTTATTACAAGCAAACAGACAATTGGGAAGACAGGAGAGAAAACCAGATGAGAAAAAATATACTATAGTAGGCTTAGATGGTAAAAGTCAAGCAATTTTTAAAAGGGAAATTTTATAGGTAGATGAATTATAATTTGGAAATAACTTTATTGAAAGATCAAGTGGGCATTTGCTCATAAAACTCTTCAGGAGAAACAGTCACTAATAAATACAAGACCAGGAACAAATCTGAGAGAAGATTCAACAACAATTTTACTAAGTATTGACGACTTCAGCAGATTCTTGTTTACACGCTAAAATTCCCGGAATTCTTATTAAACTAGAAGTCAACTTCTGTGTGGTAGTCAAGAGTCATGAGCTCCATGAGGCCAAACCACTGCTGTATCCACAAGCATGCTATCAAGAGAGAAAAGATTAAATCAATAAATCATTCGTTCACAGCATTTACCAATTTCTCTTCAATATTTCTTTTTTTATGCATTGAATCCCTGTCAAACTGTAACCTCACTGTACAACTAATTGATGCTATAAAAAGTTAAAAAACAAAATTCACTCTTCAGAATACCTTTCACTCATTTGCCAAAATAGAAAATTATGAAACATCAGCTTCTCCTTACATTAGCTTCCTATAATTTGTATGCCAAAAGTCAACATTTACTAAGTCTACTTCTAGAATTTAATGTGAATTGATATATGTATGCCACCCTCTCATTAAAATAGTGGTAATTCATGAGCTGCTATTATTCATTTATATTGCTGCTATTTTTTCTGATTATTTCCTCTGTTCTTCATTATTCTTATGGAATAAATTCTCCAAATTAGAACCATATTACTAAGTATTATGGGTTGAATTATGTATCTCAAAAATTAATTCAGTCCTACCTACTAGTATCTCTGAATGTGAACATATGTGGACATAATTAAGTTAATATAAATTTATACTGGATTATAATGGGTCCTAACTCCAAGACTTACTTCCTTCTAAGAAGTGATGGGATTTCAAAATAAAGATAAACAGTGATTGTCACATACTGAGAGAAGCTAGAAAGTATCTAGAAAGCAGCAAGAAGAAAACAAACATATTTATATATTACCTCCAGAAACAGCATAATCCTCCCTTCTAACATCCAGTTCAATAGCTTAAATCTTAAAATATCCCAAAATACTCATATGTGTTAAATGCTTGTTTCCAATCTATTAGCACTATTGAGAGGTGAGATATAGGAGGAGTGTATCTTATAATTGGTGGCATAATATTAAGGAGATAACGGGACCCCAAGCTCTTCCTCTTTGATTCACCCTTGTGTCATAGGCATGGGAGGAATGGCTCTGCTCTGCCACACACTCAAACTGTAATCTAAGATCATTGCCCAGGCAATGGAGCAAATCCATCAGAAACTGAAACCTCTAAAACTGTGAATCCCCTTTATAAGTTTATTTTACTCAGGTGTTCGTTACAATAAAGGAAAGCTAACTAACACACCTTGATTTTTAACTTCTCACCTCCAGAACTGTAAAAATACATTTCTGTTTTGCTGGATCTCCTGCTCTACAGTTATCTCATAGAGCATCCTTAGGAATCTAATACAATATGGAAAAACATACGCAGTAGCTCAATATTCTTCTTTAATAATCTTCTTAGCTAGAGTACACATCTTCTTATAAAACCTAAAGGGCCCCATGTGATCCAGATCCTTCCTAACTCTGACTTAATCTCTTGAAAATTTCACTTTCACAGTTTGCCACACTTCAGAGAACAGGAATTATTTACCTTTCCCCTGATTTCCTCTGCTTCTAGGTCCTCATACATGTACACCTTTTGTCTGAGAATCCTGCTTCCTTTCCTCCCCATCACTGTGATTATTTCTTATATATTCTTATCTTTCTTATTCCATCAGGAAAGCCTCTTAATATAACTAATCTAGTTTAGGCTCCCCTTCTGTGCAACTGTATAGTACAATCTTCACTGTAAGTACAGGATTAATTTTTCTTTGATTCTCTTTCGCCATGTTGGAGCTTCGCAGAGAGGGGAGAAAAGCATCTTTCCTATTTTTTTGCTGCATTTCTTTTGTGCAGCATACTCTCTCACATATGCTCATGATTTCCCAATTCTTGCTACCAGTGATAAAGAGCTAAGAATTATTAAGCACATGGTAGTATAAATAATTTTCCAATAACTGCAAGAAGTATGGTCCATCACCTAACTCTTTTATCTGTTAGTGAGCAGAGATGAATTATTATTTTTAAGCTATAGGAGAGAAAAATGAAGTTTAGAGTGGTTGAATTTCTAATACAAGGTCAAACTGCTCTGCTTTAATAGAATGGGATCTTATCCTTGCTCTTTCTAGATTCAAAGGCCATATTCTTAATGATTTGCTCTTTAAGTATTTGTTGATATTCCAACAGAGAGAGAAACACAAATAAAGACCAGGTGTTGAAATTAACACAACTGTGTTTGAAAAGCAATAAGATAGAGATTTAACTTTTAGTGATAAAATGAAAGGAGAATTTTTACATAAAGTCCAGATTAAGAAGCAAATTTGAAGAAGATAATTGAGATCCTATGATTAGGTGGAAAGTGGTTTCTAAGAAGATAAGGTATGCAGAAGCAAAGACATATTAATTGGTAAGCCAAACAAGCCCTTCCATAGAAGTATCATTGAATTAACAGAATGAAAATTGATTCCATCTCATCAAACATACAGAAACCTATGTTTTTTTTTAAACATTCAAATTCACTTGAGGAAGCGCAAGAGCAACATGAAGTATGGTGACATACATACATTGAAATTTTTTAGAGTTGCTTCAAGTTGGTGGTTTTCTGAAAACAAATCATGTGTGATCCAGCCTTAAAAACTATTTTATTTCTATGTTTCACACTTTTTAATAAGATTTCCAAGGTAATGTATAGTTTATAAAGTAGCCAGCTAAAGTTTGTACAACAATGTACTAGTCATTTTTTTCCCACAGACCTATGTTCTTAGGGCAGCCAGAAGAAATTTTAGAAGACTCTCTCCATGTGTACAGTTTTAAATTAATTCAAAATCATTTATTCCCTAATATCACTGCATAAATTTTCAACTTCCCAGTCAATTTAGGCAACATGAAAAATCCACTCAAGTATGGTGGGAGGAAGCAATAGCATCTAATAGCGCTTGAAATTAGGATAAAAGTGGCAAATTCAAATTTCGATCTAAGACTTTAACAAAATAAAAATTTGACTTGTAGCTTTGTGTGGGGAATAGGCTCTTTAGCTACTTGGTGCCAACAAAGAAGCAAGCCTGCCAGAAAATAGAGAAATAAGAGAATTACAAGATGGTACTAGAAATGAAAAGTTGAAAAACTGGAGAAAACATTTGGAATTTTTGTTTAATAAATATCCATGAGAATTACAAGAAAAAGATCATTTTTCCAAGAAAATAAAGGCAGCGTATACATATGGAAGAATTAACTAAAATTTACATAAGCTCACAGGATCAGATATTGAAAAGAAAGCAAGCAAATATAAGAGTTACATGAAGGTAAGAATAAAGCATGCCCAGAGTGAAGGGACTTTTAAAGAGATACTGCTCAACAATGACAAATACTAAAAAGAAGTTGAGAATGAATGAGGACCAAATTTCAGGTTTGGGATGCCAAATAACTGCAGTGTGTGGAGCGAGTGCAGCAGTCAAGAAAGTAGAAATGATCTCAAAGAAGCAGAAAGAAATCAATATAGATGACATGTTTTGAACCTGTAGTATAAAATTGTGCTTTAACCTACAAAGACATAGGCTGATTTAATTGATCATTTCTCAGAATATGTTCTTCTGCATAATCTGGATGATCTGTAAAGGTAAGGATCACATACTGTATGAGAAATAACTATGCAGGTTCTTCAATGAACATAAATTCCCTCCATAGGAAACTGGTTTGAAATCCTTGCAAAATACATAGGAAGAAATCAAATTGTGATGTGGAGACAAACTTAGGCATGTGTTAAAGAAATCATTCAAGCCACAATGTACTAATATTAATATTCACAATGATTATTTGTTAATTAAAATTTATTTTTAAACAATCAGTTAAACATACATGTATTTCAATGGAAATGTGATGATGAGTCCATTAAATACACTCCAATTTGTTGGCTGGTGCAGTTTAAGAAGGTCTGTTTCATGGGAGCTGGGAAGCTGACTCAATGGTAGAGTGCATGCCTTGCATACATGAGGCCCTGGATTCAATTCCTCAGCACCACATAAGCAGAAAAAGCCAGAAATGGTGCTGTGGAATTGCTCAAGACTAGTGTTCTACCACTTGAGCTGAAAAGCTGAGGGACAGGGCCCACCACAAACGACAAAAAAAAAAAAAAGATGAAGAAAAAGAAGAAGGTCTCATGGTACAAAATGGATTTGTCTTGAAACTGCTCTGGTAACTTAGATGTGGATAAAACAAAACAAACAAACATTAATTCCAAATGTATCAAAAGTATGAGTGGAGGCAAAGGCCTAGAGATGTCTCCTATAATAGTAAAAGGGAAGCACTAATAGAACCTTGCAATCAAATTAGGATGACATACTAGAAAGAAGTGAAGTGCTTTAAGAAGGGAAGATAATAGACAATTGAAGAGTTTGAGGGGTTATAAATAGATTGAAGAGGCCAATGTTTAACCTTTGACTGAACTGAGATGTGTAGGTGACAGGATGGGACAGAAAAGGGGACTAGAGATCATGTATTTTGGTACTGACAGAACGTATTTCTAGATGTTTTCATTACAAATAAACTAAAGATTAAACTGTAAATGAGCACCAGTTAGGAATTCTGCTAAAATATTCTGGGCCCCAGTAACAGTGGCTCTGATTAAGTATATAAGGTACCCAAGGATCTTCATGTTTAAGAGTACTTGAAGTAATTAGCATTATAGATATTGATGTAGTCTTTTTCCCATAATATGAAAACAAATAACTAAAGGATCAAAAAAAGAGAAACAAAAAGTAAAGAATCACTTTATATGGTGAAAATCAATTCCAGATAAAGATATTTTAAAAGATCTTTTTAAAAAGATAAAAGGACTTAGCCTAATGCATGTATACACTACATACATATATTTTCTCATATGAGCAATCTCTTTTTATTTCCATTGATGATACCAGGGAAAATTGACTTGAAGTAATGTAAAAGACTCATTAACAAGGAACTATGTCCTGGTTTTAAAAGTGACTTTAGGCTACTACTGTGATAAAGGACTTTTTGAAGAATCTGTTATCTGATTGTTATTCCTGTCATCTTAACAATAATAATAGTAAAAATAATAATAAATTTTTTAAAGAAAATCTGCAATCATGGCTATTTTTAGCATCTTCCTTCACCAATATTGAAAGTAGGGTCATGGACAGTAGAATATTTTGAGATCCCTTCTAATTCCATGATAGAAACATTTAATAAGGATATATTGCTCTTTGATAGGCTATGTAAGAGTCATTAACTGTGACTAATATGCTATGCCAAAGATGTGCAAGAGCAGTCTCATTAATCACATCAAATCACTGCTAACGACACTGTGTATATAAATGTGTGTGTGAGTGTGTGCATGAATATGTGTTTGTGTGTGTAGTCATTTATTAAACTCCTTCAGAGCTACAGCATAAAGACAATGAATTAATGGAGCCCTGTCCATGTTGACTTTTTTTTCCTTTTCTCCCAAATCTCAAAGACTGGTCTAGCATCAAGGCAGCTGTTTTCCCTAGCCTCCATTTGCAAATGCTAAGTAGCACAGAGTTCTTCAAGCAAACAGAGGGCAGAATTCCACCTGGTTCTCTCTCCTTGCTACAGTTTGAGAGAAGCTGTAGAGTTGCTGCAGCCCTCCCATGCTGTGAAGAGCCATACCAAAAAAGAAAAACAAAACTGGCTAAAGTGACTACAGATGTTGTGTGAAATAGCCAGTATGTTTTCCACCTGTCTGTGTTTGCCTAAGGGGTCAGGGACAATCAAATTAAAGCACTCTGCAAGATGTGACAGATGTTTGTCCTATTGAGATAAATCTAGGCAAGTTGCAGAAAGGTAGAATAAATGTAATACATAAAACAATACACAGAAACCACTTTAAAGGGTGTTCTGAGAATAACAATATTTCTAAATAAAGATTCATTATTTTATACCCTTCCCTTCTAATTAAACCCATAATTGGACACTTTATAGTACCTGGTGGAAGCATAATTAGTCATTCTTTTTATAGCAGTGTAATTTGTTGAATGTTAGGTTGTTGAAGTAGAAGGGTCTTTAGCGGGAGTTTTTATGTCTTTTTTTTTTGAAACAGGAAATATATGGCACATTTATTATTTTGGAAGAACTTGGGAGCATGTTCCTTACTGAAATTAACATCCTTGGGACTATCTCATATACCTCTCAAAACAGAGCAAGGCCTTATCTGCTACCTCAGAAGCTGAACCAGATTTAAAAAAAAAAAAAGTCTTTCAATAACTTATTGACTAGATCATTGCTAATATTCCCTCATCAGGGGAAAGTATTTAGATGTAATATGATGATTATCTATTCTAGAAATACAAGAACTTTTTTTTCTTTTATGTCACTATTATTTGATGTCTCTCATCAAAAAGACAATGTATGTATTGTGGGGGGACTTTTATTTAATCTTTATCTTTCTGTTCCTATCTCAAAATATTTTATACTTTGAAATCCTAGCAACTTCCCCTGAAAACCACTAGGCTTTAAAAATATAAAGTAGCCAGCAAAAGTATAAAACCAATCAGCTGTTGGACATTAACTCTTTTGAAGGTTGTAAAATTTTATACAACATAGCGATATAGCAGTGTCTCCATTTTATGGGAGGAAAATAATCATCTGTTCTAATTCAAGTCATCTGTAAATACTTTCAGGCATATCATAGAGGGTTGTATCTCTTCTTTTTTTACTTTCAAGTAAGATCCTATTTGATATCTGGCATATATTATACCATAATTTTATTGTCATAAAGGGACCTATGGGTCTGAATAAAAACAATCACTTGCTGGTCTTCATAGCTGCCAACTGGAAGTTGATTTAGATGCAACCTATGTAGCTACTCCTGAAATCCAACAGAAATTACATAGACCACATTTCTTCCTCTCCTGGTCTTTCCAAATCCTCAAACAGCAAGTCAAGCATAGAAGTATAATTGACATGTGAAAGCCTTCTACTTGGTGCAGTTTCTCTCTTTGTCTGTACAAAAGGATGATGGCAGTTGGTCTTCTAGTTGTAACTCTCCAATGTTGAGTAGTATTTAAGGATTATTAGCACTTAGGAGGTCTTTTCCAAAAGCACAACAATACTTTTAAAATAACCTGATTAGCTACGATTTATAGTCCTGGTTATTGAGCATAATTTATCAGGCGCTATACAACACAACTTTCTCCTTCCTCAAAAGCTGCTTTATTCTCTGCTGATGAGAGGGGAATGAACGTGCTGATAGTGATTTAGAAAACAAAGGAGACCTTCCCTCTCTCCTCTTTCATCCAATCCTTATAAACACAACGTGTGTAAATCATTATAGAGCCCCTTGAAGGTCACAGAGAGTTCCAAGTTTTCCTCAGAGTTATTAGTAAAAAGGAGGAATGTTTTAGGGAAGTGCAAAAGATAGCTAAATAATACTAATAAATAAATACTAAAAATGCCTGTAGATGGAAACTGAGGCAATCTCACTAACTAGAGCAATGCTAAGAGGAGTGATTTCTTCTTGTCCCATCAGGCAAGTCTGTCAGTCACATGGCGTATTAGGAAAACATCTCTGCCAACACAAATGAAACAGATGCACTAATTTAACAAGTGCTAATCAACTAACTCAGGTGAAAATTTCAGTTAGATTGTGCTGATGTGTTTACATTGACAATAGGTTAATTCCTAGGGCAGTTCAAGCATTAGGAAATTCCTTGGCTAATAATGTGACTGATTTGTGTGTTTTGTGTGTTCTTCACGTTTGAAAGAACACCACAGCCTCAAAACACACTCTGAGATGATTGAAAAAGTATTAGTTTTCTCCCTAGAAACAAAATCTCTGAAATTGTTTGTTCCATATTAAACAGTGATTCACTCGCCATGTAAACCAAAATATAGTTTATATAATTTTGTTTTCATGTATATAAATTTTAGATGCATTACTCCACAATTGTTTATTTGCATTTTCATATACATATGTGTACATTGTTGAGAAAAAATAACTTAAAATATTCACTTCAAACATAGTATATAGCTGGACTTTGGAAGATTTATGTAAGATTATAGACTTTCAGAAGTTAATTTGTATAGTAAAAGATATAGATCGTTCCTACCTATCAAGAGGTATACAATTGTGTTCCCTAAAAATATTCTGAGAAACATTTTTAAAAATATGACATATCAATAAATGAACATTTATGGAATTCAGATATTCAAACTTCCTAAATTGAAGATGTTAAGAGATCCATCTGCCTCCATCAGAAAGAATGACATTGTTCCATTTGTTAGGAAATGGAAAGACTTGGAAAAAATTACATTAAGTGAAGTAAGCCAGGCCCAAAGCATAGATCCTATGGTTTCCCTTATTTGCAATAACTAGTATATATCTGGGACAAATAGAAAAGGTCAAAAGCTATGTACATATGACCAGATAAGATAGGATCCCCAAGATAGGGACATGAATGGTTTTTTCTTTCTTGCTATTGTTTCTAACTTATTTATAAGGTACCATGTGATTTTTTTGTTGCTTTGTATGTTCTTCCCCCCACAGTATAACCCCTGTTTTCATTGTATTTGATGTTGGTATAATTTGGGAAGGGGAAGGGAAAAAAGAAACTATTAACTAGGAATACAGGTTGACCCATTATAACAATGAGATGTACAGGACACTATGTTGAATAACGAACTTTACATTACAATTTAGGCCGGGGGGGGGGTAGTTGTAGAGGTAGGAGAGAATTGATGGTTGGGGAAAAACAAACGAGGCAACAATGCTTGATAAGAAATGTACTCATTACCTTGCTCATGTAACCCATCTGTACAGTATTTTCACAATAAAAAACTTATTTAAAAAAGAGATTCATCTGGTCAGATGAAGTGGAGAACTAAATTTAACACAAATGCCTATGAATGCAAAAGAAATAATATACTTATTTTTATAGAATTTATTTAACATGTATCACTTCTTGTTCGTCTATTTGCCCTCACGTTTGCCTCTCAGATGAGACACAGGAACACTTCAAATGTGGGCAGAGTAGGATTTTCTTCAACTTCCTGTTTATTTTCCCAACATTATAAAAATGACTCATTTTAATTTTTCTTTATGGGAAAGGAGAAAAGAGATTTTGTTAAAGTTTAAGCCAAACATATAAGAAATTAATAAAACTTACATGCACTTTGGACATTAAGGTAATAACAAGATATTCCCCTTAAGCATAGAAGTAATACTGTCAAGTTACAAACCTATAGCTTCACTTCATAATTAAAGATGTGTATTATCAACAAGTATTTTTGGTGGTATTATTACTTGAACTCAAGTGTGACAACAGGAATGCACTTTATATTTGAACCATTTCTTCATCCCTTTCTACTTATTTCTTTTATTTTAGTTATTTTCCAGTTTTCTCAAGGCTGGCCTAGTTTGTGACCCTCTTATTTGTCTCACATAGTTGGAATCTCAGGTAAATACTACCATACCAGGCTTATTGATTGAAACAGATACTAACCAACTAGATTTGAACTGTGGTCCTGTAGATCTTTGACTTCCTAGATAAACAGATTAGCTTCATGCGTGGAAAGACTTGGAAAAAATCATATTAAGTGAAGTAAATCAGACCCAAAGAAACACGGGTTCCATTCCCTCATTTGTATTAATTAGTATATGTCTAGGCTAGTTCTAGCAGAGGATCACAGTAGCTCAATAGCTATGTATCTATGATGTTATAAAATGATGCTAATCGAAATGAACTACAAGATATGGAAACGAGGGTTTTTTGTTTTGTTTTGGTTCGGTTTTGGGTTTAGGGGTTATTTTTAGTGTGCTGTATGCAGATATTTTTTTTCTTTCATTTTATTTCTTTTGTTTACCCCCCTTTTTGCTGTGTTTTTTATTTCAGTACCCTTTGTCTTGTATATAAGTTTATCTGATTTGGGGATGGGAAGGGGAATCATAGAAATGGAGAGACAATGGACAAAGGGTGAACCAATGCAACAGTCACTCTGTTGGAAATGAACTTTACAACTTGGGCAGGAGGGAAGTCCAGCGGGAGGGAAAGCAGGAGAAAATAAGGGAGGAACAATGTTCCACAGAATTTTACTCATTATTTTATGTAACTGTAATCCCTCTGTACATCACCTTTACAATAAAAAAAATATCTATGTGGGTAATATTTAAATCTCTAAAAATAATGTATTCACTTCTGTTCTTTTTCTTTTTTTCTTTTTTGGTTTAGTTTTCATTGACTAAAAAAAGAAACAAAAAATGTTCTCGTACATTCTTGTAATGCTCAAGAGAGAAGACACCCAACCAGATTAATCCCTGTCTTCTACATTAGGTCTGTACTTGACAACTCAAAGGCAGGTTGCTTGAGGCCAATGCTCTTAACCTGACCAGACTCAGTAATGAATTCTGTCACTAAATTTTGTCCTATTCCATAATAAGAAGTGAAACTTTTAACTATTAGAGCAGCTCTGGGCATAAAATCTGTATACCCACATAAGCATAAAATAGTCTGAAAAAGGATAAATTATTCATATACAACAATCCTGAATGATTATGCCAGGGAATTTCATGAGGTTGACAAATGCTGGCACTTGCTTCAAATGAAATACTGTGAGTTAAGGGAGGTAAAACCCATACATAAAGACAACAAAATTAAAGATTTCATTCATAAAACACAATCTTGTGTTATATTAAAAAAAACACCAGGAAGGATTTAATTGTAGACAAGGGAAATATATATATATATATATGAATAGACCATGAATATTTTATACATGTTCTCTTAATATATATCAATAGTCTGATCTTTTATGTTATTAATCTCTTGAAACACATTCCCAGGGTTGCCTTGAACTCATTATGTCATCCAGACTGGTCTCAATTTTACTTACATCCTGTCTCAGCCTTAGTTCTACAATTACAGGTATGTGCCACCATGACTGGTTAAATCCTCCTCTTTTAAATTTAATACATGTTTGCACTTCATTTTCTGGTTTATATATTCTGATCTATTAGTTCAGTCTATGCACATCAGTCTTTATGAATTTAATAAATTATGGAAACATTTGAGTTCCTATGTACTTGAAAAGAAAGCCAAGTTTTAGTTCCAAGAAAGATGAAGCCACCAGTTTTAGCTACTATAACATGTTCATGATTACTATTACTATGAGCAGTGTTTTCTATTAATGCATGAATTTATTTCTGTAATATCACTTTAAAATCAAAGATGCAGTCACTTCAAAATTTTAGTACTGGAAATTATTATGACTGGGTCAAATTTCATATGTATGTTTTGATCATAATATATATCCTAAAGAACTTATTTTATGTGTACAAAAACAGTTATGAGCAATAAAATTCATTGTAAAGTTATATAGTACTAACAATACAATTTTATTTTGGTTTCAAAATTTTATGTATTAAAAATAATATATCTCTCCCAATTTTTTAATAGACACAAGTCTTTGGAGAAGCTACAGAATGAAGAGTAGGTAGAAAAGCTTTATGACAACTGGAAATATTTCCCTGAATGTTCTACACATACAGCAAGTGACCCAGGTGTCTACCAGTTGTGATTATAAAAATCGTGCTGTTATATTACTTGTAAGCAGTTGGAAAATATGTGCGAATAGAAACAGCAATTAAAAAATATGTAAGACCGTTAGCCTAACAGACAAAACTGGCAGAGAAAAATTCATTTGCTGCCACAAAAAAATAAAAGTATAATTCAGTGTTTGTGTTTTAATTGTCAGTCCTCATCTGAAGCACTTTAATAGAAAACACCAATGTGGAACACGGGAATGGATGCAAGTGATAGCAAAATAAAAATAAAATGGGAGTAAATGTTGCCAATAACTCAAGGCTACGGAAAATAATAAGCTTATCCTCATTCCCTTTATTCTCATATTAAGAACTGTGACAAATTTCAAAATTTGAAGTTTTGATAATAACTTAATGTAACATGTTATTTCATTGAGATATTTACATTCACGTATATAAAGAACTTTGATCAAAGTCACTTGATCTATATTACCCTTTCTTCCTCCGTCTACTTCTCTCCTTAACTCCCCTACTCTTTTTAGGATTTTTTTTAGTGAACTAAACTGGGCTATTTTCAAGTTTTTGGATATTTTTGAACTTGGACATAACAGAAGTTGCTAAGAATCAGAGAAATAGGTTTTGGTGATTTTCTTGTTATTAAGAGAAAAGGTAGAATACAAAGGTTGCAGCAAAGATTTATGATATCATTTCTTTTATGGTCCAACAAAAGAGCAATTGATATCTTGTTTTGTGGAACAGATTGAGCAATTTGAGTGAGTAACCTATGTAGGACAGAGGCACAGGGAGAGGAGCAATCTTGTCCACCATAATCCTGGAGCAGACATAAGAAATATCTATCAGGTATGATGCAGAGAATACATAATTGACAGAGGTCATTATCATCATGTTCTCTATCTTTGAGTGACATATGCTACTTGGTTTGGGATTCCACAAGTGACAATCTGGAACAAGAATTGAAGTGCCAGTACTTTATTTCTGTTGTACTGCTAAGAAACCTTGTTCATTAGACAGGAATGTAGCATAAAGAAGTAAAGAAACCCCAGGAAGAGCTATCACTCAGAAGGTGGAAGTACATAATTTGAAAGTAGGCCCACTAGAGAACCCTAAAATCAGTGTGAATTTGCCCCTGAGTTATGTAACTAACAGACAGAGCTAGAGTAAGTGTTCACTACTGTGATATCTAAGAATATTATTTTGAGCACTGATTTGTGACTCCTTTGTAGTAATTGCTTCTGGGATTACCTTACTCCTGTGGCCATAAAAAAGTCTAGTTCATAAGTATATGGTACTGACATCTTTACAAAGCCTACCAATGAAGACATTAGTAGCATGTATATGTGGACAAGACACCAACAAAATCCAACACAGTTCATCAATTTTTTTTATTTTAATGTAAAGGTAGTACACAGAGGGGTTACAGTTATATAAGTAAGGTAATGAGTACTTTTATTTGTGAACAGTGTAACCCCCTCTCCATTTTCCCAATTTTTCCCCTCCCATTGCTCCTCCCACAACTTGTATAGTTCATTTTCCAACATAGTCCATCATTTATATTTCTCCAAAACTTCAAGCCCAAGATAATGCCCTCTAAATTTGGCTCTCATTTTTCAAGATAGTATCAGCCCCTGCCTAATAAAGTAAGTAAAGGACAAAATGGGTGTCTTGTGGCAATTATTCTAGCTACTCACACAGATAGAATTTGGAAAAAAAACAATAAAAATCTAAAAACAACACAGACAAACCTCTTGTGTTACTAAAGCAAAAAATAACTAAAGCCATGACTTACATGTCTAGCAAATGTAAAGACCCTAAGCCAACCATCAGAATTACTACAATAATAAGTATAATAAAGTATGTGATGAGAAACTTGGAAGAAAATCTGTAGCTACACAGCTCTAGTTGCTACTAAGAATATACTTGATAGTCATAATTTCCTTCTATTCAATAATAGAATTTTCCTCACCTTCGCTCTTTGGCCCATATCACAAGTCACACTTTCATTTTGAAGGTTATCTTTCTGAAAATTGACCATTTACCGTTAACACTAAGGAAAAGCATCCAACGTTCAGGCAAGAGGGACTTGAGCATTTTCTAAATATTTGGATCCTTCCCTATATCTATTATATGAGAGGTAGTTAACAATTATAGCAAGTAACAATTTTACATGTAGTCTAGTGTCTTTCTTTCTTATCTATTAATCTACTATCACAAGGGTGTGGTGGATGACTTATGCCTGTAGTCCTAACCACTTAGGGATCTGAGAAAAGAAAATCAAAGATCAAGACCATCCCAGGCAAAATGTTCACAAGCCCACATCTCCACAGAAATAAAATGAAAAATAGAAGTTTGATGTAACAGTGCATGCCTGTCATCACCCCAGCTATACCAGGAGGCATAAATAAGAGGATCACAGTCCAGGCTGGAAGTAGCACAAAGCAGGAATATATCTCAAAAATAATTAGAGGAAAAAGGGCTGAAAGTAGAACAATTGCCTAGAAAGCCTAATGACTAGTGGTTAAACATAGCTACTGACAAAAACAAAGGAAAAAGAAAACAGTTAAAAATTGAGGACTAGTGAAAAAATGTTACTTAATATAAGCCTACCTTCTGCAGTCCTGAAACTGCAACATCTAGTTGAACAAAACCTAAAGTTGAAGAGATTTCAAGGTACTTTGGCACATTGGATATATCACTTCTACTTCTTCTCATTGGATACTGTCTTAAAATAGTGTCTTAAAATAGTGTTCTTCTGGGCTGGGAAGTTGGTTCAGTGTAGAGTGTTTGCCTTGCATGTATGAGGCCTTGTGTTCAATTCCTCAGTACCACATAAGCAGAAAACAGATGGAAATGGTGCTGTGGTTCAAGTGGTATATTTTTTTTTGGTCAGTCGTGGGGCTTGAACTCTGGACCTAGGCGCTGTCCCTTAGCTCTTCAGCTCAAGGCAAGTACTCTACCTACCACTTGAGCCACAGCACCACTTTTGGTTTTCTGGTAGATGGTTAATTGGAGATAAAAGTCTCATGGACTTTCCTGCCCAGGCTGGCTTTGAACCATGATCCTCAGATCTCAGCCTCCTGAGTAGCTAGGATTATAGGCATGAGCCACTTATGCCTGGCTGTGCATGGTATTTTATTGAGGGTGTTTTAATCACTTCCATTCATATTCTTCAGAATTCATGTTTTCTTCCTTGTAACTTTGGCCTCTGACGGACTTGATAATCTGGTTTTCCTGAAGATTACAACCTCATAATTATACTGACTACTTCGATATCTATAATCTAATCCTGATGTCCCATTACAATAATTATATTTACCACTTTGATAATTAAGTTCTGTTATATGACCTATAAAATGACAGAATATCATCATTATTTTATTAGGTAGCATACTTCTGTGACACATAGCCTATAATTAGATAGCTCATATTTGTCAACAGCATCTGTATTTTCATTGCTATCTTCTTATCGTCTTTCTCTTAGTTAAGGGAGTAAGCTTTAAGATCTACTGGAAAACACAATCACCCAGTTGATTTTTTAGTATTACAAGCATTCTAACATTCACATTAATGCCAACATCATTAATCATTAATTAATATTTTCCAAGGAAGCTCTGGCTAATCTATTCATTTACCTTGGGTGATCATTTATTTCCAAGTGCAATGAAGCCATTCCAACAGAATGTGAGGACTAATTTCTCACAGCACTTTTAATTCTGGCCCTCGGGAGTTTTATATATTGATATACTCCTCCTTACATTGCCTTGTCCCTAGAAAATTTAATATTTAGTTTTAAGCATGTTCTTCAAATTCTTAGTGAAAAGAAATTCCATAACATAGGAAATAATTCCTTTATCTCTATACGTGTCCACAAAATAATTTTCATTACTAATTACACGGTCCATTCTCTCTGTTGGAACCTTGAAGTGAGCATAGGAGCTCAAGCCAGGATAGGAAGTAACTCCCATTGTTATTCTACTGTTGATGAAGTCTTTGGAAATGTGACCATAAGTTATGTTAAAGCCACCATGCCATCTCTGAGTTGATAAGCAGCTCCTTCCAGCTCCATGCTTTTATCCCATAAGGCTTTTAATGCAGTTCATATTGATACCATATTTTTACAGTTAGTAAAGCTTAATATTTTCTAAGTTTTAAGGGGCTTTTTTTATTGTTTTTTTGCCTGAACTAAGGGATGTTTTCACCCTATTTCAAAACAGGTGAGAGTCCTTGCACAGCAGAAATTACAAACGCACAATTTACTACCAATAATGGTGTCCTTGTTTCCATATGGCAAGTGACTGATCCAGTTCCAGAAGCTTGCTTTGAGTTGACTCCTACAGCCTCTTTTGGCATCAGTTGTCTTTGCTTGGATTTTCCCAGGACCACCTGCTAAGACAAGGAAGTAAGTTGTAGCTAAAAGAGCAAGGAGATATATGAGAAGAAAGGAAATCATCAAAATTTAAGATACCAAGTCAGCTTCCCTCAGGAACAAATAGCCTCAATTTCATTAAGGCAGATGTGGGGATGGTATCAACCCTTTGAATGGCTGACAAAGAGGAGATATTTCCACTTTCTCATAGTATCATTGTTTAGAAAATCAATTTTCTGGACCTTCCAGCTTGCCACATACATAAAGCCAGCATGGTTCTGCAGCTAGATTAAAGCATCAAGCAGAGCCACAATTGTGCACATTAATAGACTTCAAGGAACACATGTGTCCATAAAAAGAACATAGAATGACTCTGTTTTTTGTTTTTTCTGCTTTTTCTATTCAGCATGAATCATCTTTTTTTTTTTTCCTCATAAGAGTGAGAGGAGCTGGGAAGAGGGCTCAGTGGTAGAGCGCTTCCTTCACTTGCATCAGCCCCTGGGTTTGATTCCTCAGAACCTCATAAACAGAAAAAACTGGAAGTGGGCATTGTGGCTCAAGTGGTAGAGCACCAGCCTTGAGCTAAAGAGCTGAGGGACAGTGCCCAGGCCCAGAGTTCAAGCTCCATGACTGATCAAACAACAACAACAACAAAAAGACTGTCAGAGTATTGTTAAACCATATATCTTCCTCTGGCCACATATGCTTGGGAAAAACAGGCAACTAACTGTATACACAGTGTGATGAAAAGTGCCCCAAAATGACACCCTCTAGAGATCTACTATCCCAATGTTCTAGTATCTGGAATTGCCCCCCCTTTCCAATTTTTTTTATTCTTTTGCCTAAAATATTGATAGCCTATGTTAGAGAGTAACTTATTCCTATAATAAAAATATGCATTACATCATTGAATCACAAAATGAATATAATCCACAAAAGTGTAAAATGCTACTTTTAGTTTAACTACAAACTGAAGATTTTGACATTGAATCACAAAAGCCACAGTATCTCTTTAAATGCTTAATATATGGAGTTCTTCCTAAGTCTATAAATGAAAAAAAAAGTTATTTTAGATATAGATGTCCATGAAACTGTTAAGTTCACTCACTAGCTATGTGACCCATTCCAGCATAATAGCCTACAGCACGTATTAAGTGGTTCACAATGCAGTTTAAATTAATGCTCTGGAGTAAGCGATGGCCAATACTCTCATCTAAAGTCCTTTCTTCTCACTCTAACCTGCAGAGCCTGAATCCATACCCTAGTATGAATGCTAGAAGTAAAATTTTAATTTGTACTTTAATAAGTTCAATTTGTGCCTTTCTTGAGAGGTTTGATAGTGAAAAATAAGTATCTTTCATATTTTATACCATATTCTTTTGGAAATCTCTTAAAGTTATTTTATGTAGTGCTAAAATTAAATAGTTCTGAATTTGTCATTTTTTTTTTCTTGAACACTTGTCTTCTCACACAAGGAAAGGCAAAAGAGGCATGTGGTGTTGAGCAAAGGACAGCTCTACTTCAGGTCTTACGGAGAAAAGTCTCTAAAGGGGGTGTTTGCCACTTTTAAGTCTGCCTGTATCATTCAGGGTTCCAGCCAGAAACAGATGGTTTATTTGAATTAGGATAATTTGAGACCGATTTAATTAAGGGGCAATTTACAAAAATGAGGGTAGTGTATAAAGAAACCACAAGGGATAGTTCTGCATCTCACATTATTACCACCCATAGACTTGAAGGAGTGAAGAAAGAGAGGAGTTACAGGATGCCAGGGGCCTAGAGAGCTGGAAAGGAAAGACCTCCCACAGGAGCCAGCTCTTCAGTCAAGGGATAAAGCCAGTTCATAGAGACCCTGCAGGGACAGAGACAAGGGAATAGCTACCTTCATCTTTCTTACTCTCCTCCCCCACTGACCTGCCACCTGAGTTTTCTTTTGGCCAGCCTTAGCTGAAACAGACAATAAAGGGATGGACCAATGGATTCTGTTCAAGAGACAGTGCTTAGAAACTCAGGGCATTGAGCAGGATGCAAACAGAGGAGGAATGGATTTGAAAAATAGATGTTAACAATTTCAGCTCATCCCATTTTTGTAGTAGAATTCACCAATGTATTGATTTGGCATAATTTAGGAACTATTGTCCAATAAAAAAGCTGAAACAATTATATATTTTCTGTCTTCAATTCTAGGAGGCAGTGTTTTCTCAGTTTTGTGCCCAGGAGAGGGAAGTAGGGTAGTATTAGAGTTAATTCTTGCTTCCTGGAAGAAGCAATAAGAATGGTGCTAGCAGTAACCTCTAGAGTCTGGGGTTGGAAGAACTAGTGATAGAATCTAACATTCAGTAGACACAGCATTGGCTATCTACATAGCAAAGGTCACCTTAGATGACCTTGTCTCTGCACATACCCAGTTACATTTTCCAAACCAATTCTCTAGTTTTCGTGTGTGTGTGTGTGTATTATATGTGTGTTTATTTGAAATACATTTTCTTTCAGCTTAAATTCACCAGTCTATTTGTGGTTTTTAGAGTAGAAAAGAGTGATTTTCAATTCAAAAATATGATACAAAGAGTGCGATATGCAGAAGACATTGGAATGGCTACCAGGGTAAATTTGGGATTTAGAGTTATGCCTCAAGTGTTCTAACATTAACAACTTTGGTAAATAAGAAAGAATCTAAAATTGCTCATATTGCTTAATTAGGGTTGTAAACAAACAAGTAAAATCCATCTACTTTTCCACTAGGCGAATTTCAACACTCAGCATGAAGCAGCACATCTACCATTCATTCATATTTCACCTACAGTAATCTGGAACAAAGAGCCCATTGAAGGCATTGGGAAACTGAGCAACTGTCATCAAACAGTATGCCAGGAATGAGTCTTTCAAGAACTACAGGGTGAACAGATGCTTCTAATGGCACTGGATAATTTAAAGAGAAACAATGTGCACAAGCCCAAACCTCAAAATTCTTGGCTCAAGCCACAGAATGAAACCCTGGAATTTTCTACAGTTAAGTTAAAGAATCATTTCTTTTTTTTTCCTGGAATAAGCTGAGGTCCAGGGGAGAAACACATTTAAGATTGCAACTAGGATGTCAATTCAAAAAATTGTAACTGTATTATTGGTCTCTATCCCACATTTCCTGAACTCTTTAACTCTGTTTTGCAGCCTTTGCCTGCACCACAGTAGAATTTTGACAGCCAGGTGCTGCAATGGTTTGACTATGGTTACTCTCACCTAAAACCCAGTTTAAAACCTGGCTACTAGTATAAGAATGGCAATAGAGTTATCAAGGATGATTAGGACATTAAGACAAATTAATGGCTTTCTGGATCTGGGTTGATTCTCACAGGACTGAGTTAGTAATAATGAAAGCAAACTGTCAAAAATGGGGGCTAACCCTTGGTATTTTGTCTTTTATTAGCACAACTATTTGCCCTTCACATCTGCTTTGTGGAATGACTCAAAGTAGCACAAGCCTTCCCCAGGTACAGCCACCTGACTTCCAAGAGTCAACAAATGTTTCTCCTTCATCTAGCCTCTTACCTAGTGTCAAGTCTTCTGTGATGACCACAAAAAAGATTGAGGCAAGTAAACTGCTGAAAAATAGTAATGAGGAAAAGCTTAAGTGAAGAGATAAAGAATAGAGAAAAGAACACACCGAGAAGCTAAGACAATTAAGTTAAATATATTAGTAACTAATATGGGGACCAAAAAATGAGAAAGAAAACTTTTTTGGCCAAGAAAGATAAGAAAGCTGAGAAGATCATTTGAATGTACCCAGAAAAATCATTGTATATGAGAAATATATGTTGGGGCTGGGAAGGTGGCTCAGTGGTAGAGAAATATATGAACATAGGATTTCCTAAATGGAATTTTTTAAAGTGGAGAGTAAAACTTTTTTTTCCACCAGTAGGTTTTTCTCTCTGGATTTATCTAAACAACATGATTTTCTTCTAAGTTTTTAAGATGGTTATTGTAGACAAAAACATTTTATAGATGGTTTTAAAACAAATTTTGTTTTATTTACCAGTTCTCCATGAAATAGGGTGATATTTTCTTCTTTATTAGCATTGTGCTCTCAGATATAACCTTTGTAAAATTAAGATGGCCCAATGATCTGTCCTTTGTAGATTCTTCATATTTTTATATCTTCCTTTAAATTAAGCATCGTCTATATTATTGGAAAAGTGTTCAAAGACAAATACTATTGGAACAAAATGTCAAGAAATAATCATAGAAGAGTTTAATCACTAAATTTATTATGACAGTAAATTACAACATGTATAAGAAAAGTATCTCAAATATCAGCATGAGAACAATTTAAATGTAAATGTTTCATGTATAATTTTTGAATCCTGTAAACAAAAGAAATGAGGGTCAGTCCTTCAATAAGGAAATGTAGAAATTGAATATACAAAATTAATTTTAAAATGTGTGGTGGACTTGAAGTATCAATAATATTAGTCAATAAAATTCAAATGTTCAGAAACTAAATTTTTCAACTCAATTCAGGCTTCAGAGTTCCCCACCCCTGCCACTCCTGAGTTCATACAAGCAGCATTTGAGCCTGGACTCCATTTGAGCCTCTCTCACTCTGTTATTTAAAGCCTTCACTATCTTATTTAAATTTCATCCTATTCCCTTACTTGCCTTACTTGGGACCTAACTTCACTATCCTAAGCGCTCACTCAGTTATGTGAGAACTGTCAGTGACTGGAGACCAGGCATGACTCCTTCTCTTTGCCCTGAGCTACACCTGACAGTCTCTAGACTGGCTGCAAATGGCAAAGAATTCTGGGTTTGTTACTCCCTGGGAGAGCACAGGGCATTCTGTACCCTCACATGCTTACCTGGAAGTTTTGCACTAACCACATGGCGGAGCTCTTGCTGTTCTCTATCCATGATGCATTTAGTTATGCAAACACCTGAACTTCTCTTTCATCCTACCTGCAAGTATTTCCTAGATGGGTCACATGTTGCTCTAGTGAAATTGGAGGGTGCAGCAATAGTGATCTAGGGTTTCTCTTATGTCCAGATCACTTCATCACTTATCACATTCTTTGTATGATATTATATTGCAATATAATATGATATTTTGGGGGGCAGGGGGTGTAACAACAACTCAAACTTGATGTAAGACAGAGCTCCAATATTCTCTCATCCTAAAACCCTAGACTTTCCTGAAGAATGCTTAGGCTGGTAGATGTGAGGAAACATCTCCCCTTTCTTGTACTTCCTTATCTTTTAACAGAACTTGTCCATTTCCCCATTAATATTTTGAGCTAAATCATTCTATGTCATAGGTGTATGTGCCATATGTGTTAAAAAAATATTTGGTATTCCTGACCCTACCCACTAGATGACAGAAGTACATACCCAGATATGATAACACAAAGTATCTCCACATGTTAACAAACATTCTCTTGGGGAAGAAATCATCACTCCCTATTAATAGTCATTACTCGAATGTGACTTCATAAAAATTACACACACACACACACACACACACACACACACACACACATCTATGTATTTATACACACAGTATTGTCAGTTGAAACCTACTACTTGAGTATGGAAATACTTTTCTAAGCAGTGGGTTTTGTCCAAAGAAACACTTTTATCTAACTTCTCCATCAGTAAAAGACAATGTGTGGTCTTAAATTAACACTTCACATACAATCTCGTCCAGGCTCAAGAAAATCTGCTTTAAGACCCAACAGAAAAAGACTCACATTGTAGTTGTTTATTGAAGATTTTAATAGTCTTTTAAATCTGCCTTTCTCAAGTATGATACTTAAATACTCAAATCTAAACTTTTACAACATTTAAATTTTAGATAATGCTTATTTTCTGTTAAATTTTTCTTCTATCAATTGCTTTAACCTTCCTCACAAAACTTAATTCAAAAGGAGTCTAGATTTACTATTTTCTATTCCTTAATTCTTTTTTTACTTTTTTTTTATTGTGAAAATACTGTACAGAGGAGTTACAATTACATGGGCAAGATAACGAGTTCATTTCTTATCAAGCATTGTTGTCTATTCCTTAATTCTTTTGGCCACTTGACCCATCACAATAGATCTTGCTTAAACAAGTCCCTTCAAAATATTCTCTTGTAAGATAGCCATCAGTAGTAGCCAATATATAAAGTTCTTACCTGACCTTTAATTCTTGATTCTTAACATTTTCATGATAATTTTTATTTTAATCATCTTGACTTTTGTTGATTGGGCTAATATTGAGATTCTCTATGATAAACACTATTATCACATTTTTCTCATTTTCTTGTTCGTGCAGATTTTCCCAGTTTCTTCCTTCAAGGACAATCCCTAGGACTACTACTAGCTTAATGCTCTCTTCCTGAATGGGGGGGGGAAGGGGGGAGAGGGGAGTATCTGTTGAGTCTTCTATTATGGACACACATTTTTTTCTTCAAAAGAGAAAGAAAGATTGCTATTTTTGTAAAAATAATTTAGTCTGGAGAGTTGTTTTTTGGTTTTTTTTTTTTTGGGGGGGGGTCCGCTCATGGGGCCTGAACTCTGGGCCTGGGCGCTGTCCCTAAGCTCTTCAGCTCAAGGCTAGCTTTCTACAACTTGAGCCACAGCTCCACTTCCGGTTTTTTTCTTTTTGCTTCTGTGGTGCTGAGGAATGGAACCCACGGCCTCATGCATGCAAGGCAAGCACTCTACCACTGAGCCACCTTCCCAGCCCTGGAGAGTTGTTTGATGACTCTATAAAATATGATTTATACAGCCAAGATGGTACAATGGTTTATCATTCCTATACTGCAAAATGTAAACCATACCCAGAGAAACACAGGTTGCTTGGTTTCCCTCATATTTACTATCCAAAAGGTGCCTATAAATCTATAAGTAAGTACACTGGGTGGTATGCAAGCCATTATAAACAAATGAACTGAAATAAAGTAGACTCTATAGAGAGCTCCAATAGCATAATTATTTAGAAAGACTAAGTCAAACCAAACAAAACAAGTAACAAGAAATGGGTACTTGTATGAGAGAAGGGAAGGGAGTGGAGTTGAAGAATAAAGGAGAGCAAAAAGTAGAATGCAGGAAAGAATACAATGTATATATGGTCAATTTGAGAAAAATACAGGAAGGGGTAGGTGGAAGGAAAGTGAAGATGTTGAAGAGATGACATAGATCAAGATGCACTTTACACATAAACTGCTTTGTTAAAAGGCAAAAAATTTAATACATAACCAAAAAATTAAGAGTGAGAGGAGGGGTTGGTGAGAGGAAGGTGAGAATGTTGAAAGGGGTGACATTGATCAAGAGGCACTGTATTCATTACTTGCTTTGTTGAATAGCAACATCTTTGTGCAATTCTTAAGATAATAAAATATTTAAATATATACATATATTACTATATATATAATACATATAGATGTATATACATGTAATACATATATTAAATACATAAGTCTATATATATACACATATCTGTGTGTATATATATATTACTAAATTTAATGATAATCTTATTTCATTTTTCTAGGGATCAACTATCCTTTCCCAGAAAAATTAAGAATTAAAATTCTATAGTCTAAAGTTTTTAATTGAAGGTTAAAATATAGAATTTATGTTGATTAGAATACTTGTTTAGGTGGAATTTGTTTTGAAGTGAGGAGACTGATTCTAAATAACTTTGTTTTTTCTCAAGGCTAGCATTCTACCACTTGAGCCACAGTGCAACTTCTGGCTATGTGGTGCTGGGGAATCAAACCCAGGGCTTCATGCATGCTAGGCAAGAACTCTACCACTAAGACACAAACTTCTTATAGCCATCCTGGTGCCTCTTGGTGGGTGGAGAAAATTCTCCACTCAGTGCTGAAAAGCCCAGGAGTGAGAGAGGCCATTCATTGAATGAAGATAGAAGATACATAGCTGAAGGTGATCTAGGAGAACTCTGCTTCAGAGAAATGCAGATGTTATAATCTCAGCAAAGCTTTGCATAGAGAATGGTCTTATTCTGCCTTGATTATCTTCCTGAATGGCTTGAATCACCTCTGAGTAGCCTCTTAGATTTCCCCTATATGGAAGGTTGAGGAGTGTCTTCCTTAGATGGAAAAGTTCTGCTGATACCTGAACTTGTACCTGAGTATGCCCAAATATGATCTATATTTGTTAAGGCTTGAGTGCCTCAACCCCAAGACGCAGATTTTGTCTTTAGTAGCTCGGTGTGGAGCTTTGTTCCCAGCTGCAGATCTTTGAGACAGGAGTTCATCTGCAGTTGTCAGCTCTCCAATAAATATTCCTAATTTGACCTCTCAAAATGTGGCTTCTCTGTTTTTGTTTTTGTGGTAGTTGGTTTTTTTTCCCAAACAACAGTTTGTTTTCTTTATTCCTAGATTGGATAAAACTACTATCTTTTAAGGAATATCAAAAAATGAAAGCTTTTTACAAAGTCAAGTTATACCCAAATTCCATAAATCTTTAAAAAAACTTTTAAAATGTTTCCCAAAGAAATCCTGCTTATCAAGATAATGAATATAACTTACTATACCCAAAAGTTAGTCTTTTATGATAAAATGTGAATGGAAGAAAATTTATGAAGAGAAAAACAAAGGAGAGGGTAACACTGTTCAACAAGAAATATACTCATTACCTTATTCATGCAACTGTAACCCCTCTGTACAGCATGTTTACAATAAAATAAATTTTAAAAAGAAAATTTATGAATAGTAAATGCATATTAATACATATAAAATTGTTTTCAACTAAAATACAATATTTTTCTCTAATATGGAAAATAACATTTATTATCTTTATTATGGCCTTGGTATAAGAAATCTTGGGAGTGTTCCCCAGATCCAATTTCTTGTGCCCTAGTTTCTAGGGGCAAAAATTTAAGACAAACTAGTACACATGTATTTAGTCATGCCTCAAGACAGTTTATCTGTCTTTCTTCGATCATATTTCACATTTCTGATATATATTAATTAAGAAGCATTTCCTACCATGTTGCCCTGAGAAACTTAATTCATTCTTCAATTATGTTCTTTCTCTTTCTTCCTGACTTCCTTGATACCAGATGAAAGTTATCCTTTTCTGTTCTATGAGACTTATTATTTATTTATATTTCTTGAATCATTATTTTCTATTCATACTTTCTTTGTCACTTGCCCTTGAAAGATTTCTGTTCACTATTATCATTAGCTACTATCAAAGCAAATACTACTCATACTCTAAATTTTCAGATGAAGAAACTGAGGGCATAAAACTCTCAGTATAGGTTGTGTTTATTGCTCTAGGGAAACAGCAAGGACGAAGCTAAAAATATATCCCCAAATCAGATGCATTAATCTCCTATGATTACTTTGTAATTTATTCTCCCCATTGCCTCAATCTCAGATACATGTCTGTAGATGATCAGCTGCCACTGGTATATCTGAGACTTACTTCCCTTATTAAATTATGAGTTCTTGGAATATCCAAAAAACTGTCATCTAAAACAAAATGATCAATCAGCAACTGGCAGAGATTAAAAAACACAAAAAACATTGCTTTTCATCTGACCTTGCTGACCTCAAAAAACACTAAAATTCTCGGGGTGGGGGGACATGTTGACATTTCAAGAGTATAAAAATCACAGAATTTTCTTACTTTTTAGAACCTATGCCAAAGACATCAAAATCTTTGACATGTCATTTTTGATAGCATATTTTAACTTTCAGGGGGTCATAAGATAAATAGTAACTGAATCGCTTACTTCCAAAGTATTCTTTCTGAAGGTTTACAGTGTGTTTGTATTAAGACCTAGGTTCTGTAATACCTTCTTTAATCAATACTGCAATTAAAGGGGATTAGCACCTCACTATAATTGCCAAACAGATCTAAACCAAGTTTCCCCACTTAATATACATTTAAATTTATATAAAAAAGTAAATATGTTACATATAAAAAAGGATACTTCCTAAGAGGTATAGGTCATAAGAACCAAAACTGGAAAACAGTTTTGCATAAGTTAAAAAATGTTAAAGTAGAAATTTATAGGTATAAAATAAACATTATTCCCAGGAAGCAGTATACACTATTTGCAGATTTTACCCATTGAATACTTTCAACACAAAACTGACATGATATTTTACACCTTTGCACTTTTTCCTATGAGATTAACATATCAAATACAAGCTACAATCATAGTTTAAAAACAGAATTTTTAGCTACATAAGAAGTATTTTATTTGCTTGTTTAAATTCAGTAATAACTCATTTGATGTAAGTATGACTTATTGCTTTGTTTCTTAGAAGAAAATTTTTCAATATCTTGCCTTGTGAAATAAGGCAAACAATTGTATGCAATCATATGTTAAAAGCCCATCTTCAATATCATTACAGAAAGTCCCTGATTAACTACAATAAAGATTTCTATCTAGCATTTGAGGATAAAACATCAAATACATGTTCCTTTCTACATCTGAAATGTGTTGAGATTATATTTCCATATCCAATTTAATTATGTATTTAAGCACATACATATAATATACGTCTATACTCATATCGATGATCTCACTGGTGGATTCCATTATTATTTACTGAGATATATTAAATGTAAGTGACATAGATATCTCAAATGTGCTCAAGTACAAAAGGGGAAAAAAGAAATTAAGGGAGAAATGTCTTATGAAACGTAAGTAGAGTTTCTAAATAGAAATAGAAATTATCTAAATAAATCATCTAGATACCTATTTATATATGATAGATATCTACATAATAGAAATTATCTAGATAAATAGAAATTATATAGAACAAAGAAATGTAAACCATTGAGATATTTTCCCTCTATAAATACTAGTTTAGTTGGCATAGTTTCATTAATTTTATGTCTAATTAATTTCCATATGGGATATTATAATCACACCACACCTACTGATTATAAACATAATGATATAGTTATTATGTAAATGATGTCCATAAACAATCAACTGCTATTTCTCTCTTAATTCTAAAAATCTCAAAAGAAGAAAATTCAGTGAGCATCAATTCTCTTCATCATCCAATCCCTTGTAAAAACCAATGCCCCAGAGACAACAATATATGGTATTACAGGATTACTATGAATTATTTCTGGTAAATAGAGGCAATAATTTAATAAATTTGAAAAACAGCCCGATTTATATTGAGGGTACCTCCAAATGCCCAAAGAACAAAGGCATTCTATATAATCCAATCAAGGGATCAAACTTGCTTAAGCTTCCTGGAAAACTTTAAACAACTGAGGTGTGTGTGTGTGTGTGTGTGTGTGTGTGTGTGTGTGTGTGTGTTTTGAATAGTGTATATGGGATGATATTCTTATTTAAAATCGGTAAATCTGTTATCTGTTATCTGAAAAGGTAGCTAATACGTTAAGAGTGAGTCAATGCTGACCAACGTCAAAAGATAATGACGGTTATTGTACAGTACAATGGTCTAATGTGGATAATTCATCTTCCCAACCCAGATAAAATATTTCTCAAGATTACCTGAGTATCTTTCTTCTTAAAGAATTTCCTCAGTTATAGAACCTATTAGTTCAAGTTCACTGGTATCGTTGGAAAAGGAAACCTTGGCTTAGGTGGCAGAGAGACACAGATTTCTCCCATTACTAGGAAAGGATATTCCTCATTCTAAACAAATATCCATTCAGCTTAGTTCTCATAAGCAAGTGCTTCAAAACTGATCATGCTTCTGTAAGTCAATCACGAGGCAAGTGCTCTTTTCACATAAAAGAATATGTTCAATCATACAAAGAGGGAAAGAGTTTCAAGATCAAAGAAATGCTTTCCCCTCTGACTAATCCACAGAGAGCACAATGACTTCATATTACCTCAATTGGAAAAAAAATCACTTTTGTAATGACAAACTCTCAAAAACTAATTTTTATATTTGGTTTAAAATATCATATGCCAAGTGGATGACTGAGTCTAATATTTATTGTCATATTGAAGTGAACATTTATACCACAAGGAAGCTCATAAAAATAGGTGCAAAATATGTACTATTATGAATTTTCTATGTGATTAAAAATACTTAAAATTGCACCACACTTACGTGAAAAACTTAAGTTGCTTTTGTAAAATATTATTACTTTTCACCTATACATGTTCATGTATATTATAAGAAATATATTTTTGAGCAGCTAAAGAAGATAGAAGTAGGTTGTGATAGAAAAAGTAATTTTCCTGTACCTGGGGCTTGAACTCAGGGCCTGGGTGCTATTCCTGAGCTTCTTTGTGCTCAGGACTAGCACTCTACCACTTGAGCCAGAGCACTACTTACAACTTTTTCTGAGTAGTTTATTGGAGATAAGCGTCTCATGGATTTACCTGCCCAGGCTGGCTTCAAACAGCTATCCTTATATTGAAGCCTCTTGACTAGCTCTTCCCTGTAAAGGAGAGAGACACTGGCTTCAATTTATTTTCACTGATTTTTTTATTTTAGAATGATTAACAAATTACTTAAGATCATCAGGTGAAAACAGAATTAGGAAACTTCAAAAAATTGTTTTGTTTTATTATTAAAGTTTTTATTGTGAAAATACTGTACAGAGGGGTTATAATTACATGAGCAAGGTAATGAGTACATTTCTTATCAAGCATTGTTGCCTCTTCCTTTGTTTTTCCATTACCATCCCCCTCCTCCCCCTCCAAAGTTATAAAGTTCAGTTTTTGACATAGCATCTTGTACATTTCATTGTTGCAATGGATCCACCTGTATCCCTACTTTAACCATTTGTTTTATCCCTTCCCTTCCACAGATTATACCAACATCAAATACAGTTAAAACAGGGGTCATACAATGGGGGAGGGACATACAAAGCAACAAAAAAAATCACCTTATAAGTATGTTAGAAACAATAGCAAGAAAGAAAATCCATTTGAGTCCTTATTTGGGGGTTCATTTTGCTTAATATCAACTTATCTGACTTTTTCTGCTTGTCTCAGACATATACTAGTTATTGCAAATAAGGGAAACCATGGGACCTATGTTTCTTTGGGCCTGGCTTACTTCACTTAATATAATTTTGTCCAAGTCTTTCCAATTCCTAACAACTGGGCCAATATCATTCTTTCTGAAGGAGGCATGGAATTCCATTGTGTGTGTGTGTATATATACATATATCTTTAGAGTAGTTTGACTGTGCCTCCTGTTGTAACTGTTCGTCTTTTTGGATTTATTTTTTTGTTTTCAATTTTCTTTTCTTTTTTATTTCTGTGGTAACTGTTTTATAAACTGCCTTTTTCATTCTTGACAAGTTGGTTTTCCCCAATACAATGATTTACACTTTTAAATGGTAAAAGCGATGTCATAAGTTGAAGAAGATAATGATGAATCATCAAAATGGCTGCTGTTTCATTGTCCTAGAATGCTTCCTTTGCTTTTCAGAAAGACACAAAAAGTGTCTCTGCTGGATTTATTCATTTTATTAAATTTTATCAGTCAGCATGGCTGTCTATGTTTTGTTCTATCCCATTCAATGTTTGAAAGACTATGATAAAAAATGCTAATATTATATTTCATTATGATTATTTATCTATAGTACTGCAAATAATAGACATAAGTAACCTTACAACATTCAGCTTTGATTATTATAAATATTTAATATTTAACATTGAGCACATGATTTAAATGCAATGATAATCTGAATTTAGAGGCAATGGTTTACTCAATGAGAAAGAAGAAAATGAGGAATGGAGAGGAATGAGGAAGAAACAAGAGGAAGGAAAAAACAAACAAAAGATAAGAAAAAAGTTCTTGAAGCATGCTTCATTTAAAAATTTATTATTAAAGAAGAAAAAGGCATAGATTGTAAATATTTACTAACATTTGGTAAATAATTGCTATCGACATATAAAGCATTCTTAAAACTCAATCATAAGAAAATAACCCATTTTAAAAATGGACAGAAGACCTAAACAGACATTTACCAAAGGAGATAAATGGTTGACAAGTAATCACATGAATAGATGTTCAACATTATGCCAGAATTTGTGAATAATGAGATATCACTGAATATCTATTATAATCACTATATTTCAAAATTCTGATACACAATTCTGGTAAGAATGAAGAGCAACCATTCTTATGCATGACTACCAGTAAAGCTACATCCACATACCACATCAACTTAAAAAAATATCACTTGGCAAATTTGTACAGATCTAAGTATAATATTTGTCCCACAGTCTTGGTATTTATCCAGACAAATTAAAAACTTACATTTCCAAAAACCTGTATGTGGATGTTTATAGCAGCTTTGTTCTTAGTTGGCAAAACCTTGAAGCAAACAAGATATCTTTCCCTTGGTTACTGGATAAATAAAATATGTTATATTCACGCCAATGGAATATTTTTCAGCACTAAAAAGAAATAATTTACTAAGCCAGGAAAAGACCTGCAAGACATTTAAATGCATATTGTTTGGTGTGTCAGCTTTACTGACCCAAGAGATATCCAGGATTAAAAAGAATACTTGTAGATTTATTTATGGAGGATATTATCACTTGATTTGGTAGACTGAGTAAGCAAATGGTCTTCCTCAGGATGAGGAGAGTTGTAGTCAGGCCATTGAGTATCTAGAAAGCATAAAAGAAGCAGAGGAAGGCTTAATCCAGTCACTTCCAGAATGCCTAAGCTGGAAGAGTTCTCTAACCCCTTTGCTCCTGAGTGTCACGTATTTATTTTCTATATGAAGTGACTTAAATAATCAATCACCTCAAACTGCTCGTAGTTCTCTACATTCACCAACCTAGCTTATTTTCTTACCATTGTTAGTGCTCTTGTAGACTTCTGCAATTAATTATTTAAGATTTCTCTCAAAAACCCTTCTCATCTTCACCCTGATAATTCCACTCAATGATAGATGTGTGCCCTTTACTTTGACAACCAAAGAATTTTTTAGATTTCTTTCCCAGTCCTTGAGCTTGAACTCAGGGGCTGGACACTATCTCTAAGCATTTTAGCTCAAGAGGAGCACTCTGCGACTTGATTCACAGCTCTTTTTCTGGAGGTATTTTTGTTTGTTTGTTTGTTTGTTTGTAGGTATGTTTTGGTTTTTGTTGGGGACAGGGGATTGGTCTTTAATTGGAGATAAGAGTCTCATGGACTTTCCTGCCTAGGATAGCTTCTAACCACAATCCTCAAATCTCAGTCTCCTGAGTAGCTATGATTACAAGCACAGACCACTGGTGTCTGGATTAGAACTTTCAAAAAATTTATCTATACTGAGCTGATGGTTTGCAAATGTTACTTTTTGTGTGATTTTCTCAGTATTTATGTGCAACCTGAGAAAAAGATCATGTTGTATTAAGATTTGCATCCACGGTACCTCCAGTGCAGTTCTTGAAAAATAACTCAGTCATTATTTGTTAACAGATAAATAATGGTGTGATCAATGCAATAAAGTGACAGTTTATCATTCCCATCAGGTAAGGAAAAGAATTATTAAAGCACTTAAATTCAGTGTAAGTGTGTTGGGAGATGTTTAGAGAGCTCTCAACATTTATGAGTAAACATGATAGCTTTTCTAATTATTCCTAATAGTTATACATACTTCCTGAAAGGAAAATACACATGACTATTCATGGATTGATTTTTCCCATTAGCATTTGCTTCTTAAAAAGAAAGAATGTTCTTTCAGCATTAATCTCTATAGCAGAAGGCATCTTCCAACTCTCTCAGTAATGTACTCTAGATACTGATAGAAAAATAATGATTACAGAGTATTCTCCCATGAAAATCATAATTAAAGGAAGGAAGCCCCAGGCGGATTTGAATGTAAATCTGGAATTAAAAACATGTTGTCATGTTGTTTTCCTTATTGCTTATTCAGATTTTTTCCAAAATTATGCATTTATTTCTAAAAGATTAAATCAGTGAACATCACTCCATTAATAATCACATCTGAACTCCTCTTAGTATCCTCATGCTTTACTCATCCCTGATTCTTCAGTCCAGTCATTTTAATGTAATGCCCATTATAATAATTTTAGCACAATTCTTTTTCTGCCATTGTGTTGTAGGAGTTAGTTCCCTAGCACTGTGCATCTAATTTATACCTTCAGGTTCTTTAGATACCTGAGTTTTTATCTCTGTTCTTGCTTCTGATAGTTGAACCTGAACCAATTTCAGGATCAAAATGAATTTGAACATTGAGAATCCTAATTCTAACATCTTCCTTTTGTCTTCCCCACTAAAAACAATTTTTCCATGTCTCACCAAGTCCCAAACTCACATCATCTTTCTGTTCTTAGATTAGAAACTTCTAACAAAAGGAGGAACCTGCTCAGACCTGCTCCAAGTTTCTTTGAAATTCAAAAGTAGTATTCAGTCCAATACTATCTATAACTTGTAAGTCTAATACTACTTTAAAAAGTGTGACTGAGGATAAGTTATGTGGTTTACTTAGAAGTTTGGAGATACAGCTTTCAGATTTCAGGGAGACACCCTACTGTATCTGATCCAAATTCTAGATAGATAGTACTTTGACCTTCAAAATGGTGACAAAATATCAAGCTGTTATTCAGTTAGACTGTCAGCCAGTGAGCAAATAAGTGAAAAAAATGGGAATAAATGTCCTATCACACATTTAAAACATTTCAATATGTGTCACTATTCTAGGAAAGAGCTTAGTTCAACCCTAAGTCACCTGAGTTTCCAGTGGCAAATCAACACTTCTCTCCTTATTAATTAGGCACAATAGATTCACAAAGCAGTTTTTCATTCTCTTCTAAAAGATGTTTCTAGTGTCCAGCTACAGCTAAACATAAAACATGCCAGTACGTTTTTCTGCTTTTAATATATGGTTTTCATAGCATATCTTAGTAATTCTTCTCATAAGAACAAAAGATTTCATGTTTGAACTAAACAAAACATTTTATTATGCACATTAAAAGTACATATAGTTCATGTGTGAAAAAATTATTAAAAAATTTCAATTCGCTACCATCTAAGAGAAGTGATACTTCACAAAGTGAATCTTGAATAAACAATACAGTTATCAGACAATAGTGGCCCACACCTATAATCCCTACTACTCAGTACAATAAGGTCTGAAAATCATAGTTTTGAAACTGCTAAGGAAGACAAATCCATGAGACTCTTGTATCCAATTAAGTAACAAAAGGCCAATCATGAATGCCTGGATCAGGTGGAAGAAGTGAACCATCAGTGAAGAAGCCAAAGGAGAGAGCTAAGCCCTCAGTCCAAGTGCCAATACCAACCTAGAAGTAAAAATAAATAAACTAAAAAACAGGCCAAAAGGGCTCAAAGGTTTCCTTAAAGGAGAGAAAGTAGGTCAAAATTACATGAAAGAATAAGCACTTTCTCTTCTAAAACATAAAGTTTAATTTTTTCAAAAAATATAACCTTTGGGAATGTGAAGGAAAGGTGGGACTTGAAATAACAGAGAATCAAGAATGTTGTAAAATTTTTATATTCATTGTATTCCATGAAATATGTATATGAAATTCATTAATAAGTCATATAATTTTATTGCAACCATCAGCATCACTTTGTTAATCTTTGGTGTGTTTGCAAGTTGGTCCTAGTAAGTTTGTGAGGTCCTGTTTGTATCATAGCTCAAGAAATTATTCAATTTGTGTCTATAATCTTATCTACTATTTATTTAGTTAAATTTTCTCTTTTCATTCCCATGTGGGAAGATAAAAATTCAGAGTAATAATGAACTGTTTTCCCTCTCAGTGATAAAGGACGTTGAAGTACTGAAGGTGTTATTTCAACAATATTTACCTATTTTGTTTACATATCAAGTAGAGCAACAGCCAGGCTTACTAGTGATTGCTGCTTTAATGAATTATTTTGATTGCTTACTTCAGAATGGCTCCCTGTTTTACATTAAATCCTCCTCAATTATTGAAATGTTGATTTAAATTCTCTAACACGGACTTGGGAAATTTCCTTAAATCATCTCTGTTGTCTAATAGCATACATTTCTCCAACAGACGAATACTTGCCTTGTCTCCATGTAATTATTTAAACCACTCAAGTAAATTTAAAATTGCTCTCTTCTAGTTAAATTACACATTCTAAAATTTTATCTGAAAACCAGCTGTGAGAACACTACCCATCCTTTGTGTTCCTTAAAACAAAATCCTCTTCATTTCTCAAGGAATTGTTTACAGGTATTGCTAATAATGAGAAATATAGTCTGGTTTCTTCAAATTAAGGAATACTGTTAGCAAATACTACAATGTAATCACTAAGAATTTGTTAAATATAGAGCCTCCTAAACAACAAATATATTGTCTCAAATAACTTTTCTAGTATAAAGTTGTTTTTCCAATTATGTGTGCATATTTTAGAAAAAAATGTGTAACAGTAAATAAGAGCATATGTATAACCCATAAGTTCACCCCAAAAACATCATTTCAAGTATTTTGATATCTACATTTCAAGTCTCTTAAATCAATTGTATACATTTACATGCAAGCATATTCAATCTCATAAATAAAATTGGAGTCAGGTTTAAATTACAGTTATACACTTTACTTCTTGTCTCCTAAAGTATCCTAAGACTATAGAGGGATTGAGAGCAAACGTCTCACATTTTGAATAAAGCAACTGCAGTCATCTAGCAGATGTCATGAATGAGCCTTCCTAGCTAAACACCAAAAGATAACCAACCTCTTCAGACCTAGTATCCATCTTCCAGGTCAACAGAAAATTCCATGTCTTAGAGTAAGAATCCCATTAGCCTTGTTTCTGGATAAACTTGTGTAAGGGTTAAAAGAGATTCTCTATCATCTTCCCCTAGTTCTCTTTCCCTTATGGTCTTGCCATCATCATTTACCTTGAGACCATCAGCACTAACCCTATTGTATCTTTTTTACCTACTTATGATTGACATTAAGGAACACTCCCAGTATACCATTAAAGGCATATGTATTACACCTTTGCCTGAAGCCTGTGTCATTATTTGGTAGATGAAGCATTGTGGAAGTTACATCATTGGGAGCATGCCCTTTGTAGAGATATTGTAACTCTATCATCTTCCTATTTCTCCCCTTTGCTTCATGGACAAAATGAAGTAAGAGCATTGTTCAGCCACACATTTCCTTCAGTGATATACTGCCTTGACACAGGCCACAGAACAATGGAGACAGAAATCTCCAAAACCTAGCAGAGAAAATGAACTGTTTCTCTCAAATATTTTTCCCAGCATGGCAGTCTAGCTAGGTGACTCCAGGTCGCCAAGGTGGCTTTGTACATCATCTGTTCTCTTCCCAGTTCCCCTAACTATCCCATTGGTAAGTCCTCCCACTGTACCTTGAAGAACTTAGCATCTTTCTACGGCAAAATTTAATATCTCAGTGTACTCTCTGGATAGTTCCCACAATTCTTCCTAGAGTAAAGATTGCTTTCTGTAGAACCCTCTTTAGTTGTTCTGTCTCTCCTCATCCTGAAACTGAGCCTGAAGTTGGAATTTCATTCTGGAGTGCACTGTCATTTTCAGATTCTTTTTTCCTTAAAAGTGCTCAGCTTTAAATAACTTGTCATGATCTTGACTTCCTCCTGGAGTCATAGTGTGACCTTCTCATTTAAAAATAATTCCGATGTGTAATTTTAACTGTATTTCCATTTATATTTTTGTTTTCATATCCTTGTAGGTAATATCTTCAATACCTTAAACTAAAGGCTTTTTGTTTTTTCTTCACTCTTTCTAATCTCATGTTCTGCCCTTTGTAAACTAATTTTAGCACATTTCATTTTTCAGTTTTCATACTTGTGTACATGTAGTTCGATCATGCTCATTTCCACTTTCCCCTCTCTCTTCCCCTCCCCCACTCACTCTAGCATCTAATATCTTTTATACTGCTTTTGAGTAATTTCATGGTTGATCCTCTATTATCTATGCATTTCTCTTATCAGATTTTTGTTTGGTCATTATGAGCCTTTAACCATTTAAAAGAATTTACATAGTACACCACTGAAGTTAAAGGACACTTGTGAATATTTTTTTAATTTTATTTTATTATAAAGATGCTGTGTAGAGGGGTTACAGTTACATGAGAGAGGCAATGAGTAGATTTCTTGTGGAGCATTGTTGCCACCTGCCTTGGTATTATCCCTTCCCTCCCTCACCTCACACATTCCTCCCTACCCAACCCCCCTCCCGCCCAAAGTTGTAAAATTCAATGTACTGTCCTGTGGGTATCATTGTTGCAATGGGTCATCCTGTGTCCTTCTTTCATCATTTTGTTATTCTCCTTCCCCATCTCAGATTAGACAACGTATATACAAGATTCAGGGTGCCAAAATCAAATACAATGACAACGGGGGTTGTATCATGGGGGAAGAACATACAAAGAAACAAAAAAAAATCACATAGTACATTATAAGTACATTAAAAAGAACAACAACAAAGATCAAACCTCTTGTGTCTATCTTGGGGTTCATTTCACTTAGCATCAGGTTATATGGTCTTATGTACATTGCCTTTGATCTCTTCTGCTTGTCCTAGACATATACTAGTTATAGCAGATAAGGGAAACCATGGGACCTATGTTTCTTTGAGTCTGACTTACTTCGCTTAATATAATTTGTCCAAATCTTTCCATTTCCTAACAAATGGGGAGGTGTCATTCTTTCTGGTGGAGGCATAGAATTTCATTATACACATATATACATATATGTATATATATATATACATATATATATATATACATATATGTATACCACATTTTCTTGATTCATTCATCTACTGAGGGGCATCTGGGTTGGTTCCATATCTTACCTCTGGTGAATAATGCTGTGATAAACATAGTTGAGCTGGTAGCTTTAGTATGGCCTTGTTTGTGATCGTTTGGGTAAATGTCTTAAAGAAGGATTGCTGGGTCATAGAGGAGCTCTATGTGTAGTCTTTTGAGGAACCTCCATACTGTTTTCCAAAGTGGTTGAACAAGTTTACATTCTCACCAACAATGCAGAAGGATTGCTTTCTGGCCACATCCCCTCCAGCATCTGTTGTTATTAGATTTCTTGATTATAACCATTCTAACTGGGGTGAGGTGGAATCTCAATGTTGTTTTGATTTGCATTTTTTTTACAGCTAGAGAAGTTGAGCATTTCTTTATGTCTATTGGACATTCTTATTTCCTCTTCAGAGAAGTCTCTAAGTCTTTATTCCACTTGTTGACTGGGTGGTTGTTTCCTTGAGGATTTGTTTTTTGGGATTTAAATTTTTTGAGTTCTATGTATATTTTAGACATGAGGCCCTTGTCTGTTGTATAGCTAGTGAAAATCTTCTCCCAATACATGGGCTCTTACTAGCTATGTCCTTTGCCATGCAGAAGCTATGCAGTTTCATGAACATCTATTTGTCCAACCTTTCTTTGATGTGTTGTGTTTCTGAGCCTTAATTTAAAAAATTTCAGCGTGTGCCAAGGAGCCCTAGAATTTCTATTATTTCTTCCTGTAATGTTTTCAGGGTGTCTACTTTTACTTCAAGGTCTTTGACCCATTTGCAGTTGATGCTGGTGTGGGGTGATATAAAAGGATCTAGCCTTAGTTTTCTACAAGTGTTTAACCAATTTGGCCAGCACCATTTACTGAAGAGGTTGTCTGTCTTCCATTCTATTTTTTTTAGCTCCCTTATGGAAGATTAGGTGTCTGTAAGCCTGTGAGTTCATTTATGGGTATTCCATTCTATTCCATTGGTCTTCAAGCCTGTTCTTGTGCTAATACCACGCTGTTTTGATTATGATGGCCTTGTAGTAGAATTTGAAGTCTGGTATTGTTATTCTTCTACAACTGTTCTTTCTGCTAAGGACTGTTTTTGCTATTCAAGGTCTTTTATTGTTCCATAAGAATTTTTAGATTGCTTCTTCTATTTCATTGAACAGTGAAATTGGGATATTGATGGGTATTGCATTGAATTTGTAGATAGCCTTTGGCAGTATTGCCATTTTCATGATGTTAATTCTCCCTATCCAGGAGCATGGGAGATATTTTCACTTCCTTAGTTCTGCTTTAATTTCCTTTTTCAGGTTTTTAACGTTTTCATCATAGAGGTCCTTCACTTCTTTAGGTATTTTCTTTTTTGTGGGGCTATTACAAAAGGAGTTAGTTTCCTATTTTTAGCCATGCTTTTCTCATTATTGGCATACAGAAAAGCCATTGTTGTTTTTTTGTTTTTTTTGGTCGATCATGGGGCTTGAACTCTGGGCTTGAACTCTAGCTCTTCAGCTCGAGGTAAGAGCTATACAGACACAGCGCCACTCCCGGTTTTCTAGTGGTTTATTGGAGAAGAGTCTCATTCATGGACTTTCCTGGCCAGGCTGGCTTTGAACCATGATCCTCAGATCTCACCCTCCTGAGTAGCATGAGCTACCAGGGCCTGGCTCTAAGCCATTTATTTTTGAGGGTTAATTTTATACCCTGCTACTTTGCCAAAGTTTTGAATCAGCTCAAGTAACTTGGGAGTAGAGTCCATGGGGTTCTTTAAATACAAGATCGTGTCACCAGGAAAGAGGGAGAGTTTTACTTCATCTTTCCCTTTATGTTTGCAACTTGTCTTATTGTTGAAGCTAGGCATTCTAATACTAAATTGAAGAGGAGTACAGAGTGAATATTCTGATCTTGTTCCTGAGTTTACAGGAAATAGTTTTAGCTTTTTGCCATTAAGTAAAATATTGGCTGTGGGTTTGTCATACACAGCCTTTATGATATTGAGTAATATTCCCTGGATTACTAGCTTCTCCAGACTTTTATCACAAAGGGGTGTTGGATCTTGTCAAATTCTTTTCCTGAGTCTATTGAGATAATCATGTGGTTGTTATCCTTGATCTTTTTGATGTGACATATTAAATTAATTGATTTGCATATATTGAACCAACTTTGCATCCCTGGAATGAACCCTGTTTGCTCATAGTGTATGATATTTTTGATAGGCTGTTGAAGTCGACTGGCCAAAATTTTGTTGAGAAGTTTTGCATGGATGTTCATCAAAGAATTGGGTTTTTAGTTCTCTTTCTTTGATGAGTCCCTTCCTGGTATGGGAATGATGGTTATGATGGCTTCATAGAAGAAGTTTGGTAGTGAACTTTCATTTTCAATTTCATTGAAGAGTTGGAGGAGTATTGGTGTGAGTTCTTTGAAGGCCTTGTAGAATTCAGCACTGAACTCATCTAGTCCTGGGTTTTTCTTGGATGGGAGGTCTCTTATTGCTGTTTCTATTTCAGTGCTTGATATGGGTCTATTAAGTGAGTTTAATTCATCTTGATTTAGTTTAGGCATGTCAATATTTGCTAGAAATTCATCCATTTCTTCCAGATTCTCAAACTTATTAGCATAAAGGTTTGAAAAGTATTCCCTTATAATGTTCTGAATCTTGGTTGTTTCTGTGGTGATATTTCCATTCTCATCTGCGAATTTGTTTATTTGAATATATTCTCTTTTCTGGTAATTTTTGCTGAGGGTCTGTCAATTTTGTTAATTTTTTTGAAGAACCAACTCTGTTTTGTTGATTCTTTCTGTGGTTTTTGGACTCTAATTCATATAATTCTGATTTAATTTTACTTATTTGTTTACATATATTGGATTGTGGTTTGCCTTGTTTGCTCTTTTTCAAGGAGCTTTAGGTACATCATTTAATTGTTGGTTTGAGATCCCTCCCATATGTTGATTTAATAACTCAGAACTATGAATTTTCCTCTAAGTACTGCCTTTTCTGTGTCCCAGAGGAGCTGGTTGTTTGTGTGTTCATTTTTGTTAAATATCATGAACATTTGAATTTCCTTTCTAATCTCTTCAATGACCCACTCATGTTTCAAGAGTGTGTTTTTGAAACTCCATGTGTTACAGGTTTTTCTTTAGTGACATTTGGTGTTGAATTCTAATTTTATTCCCTTGTGGTCTGAGAGAATGCATAGGATAATTTCAATGTTTATGTATTTGGACAGATTTGCTTTGTGACCTAAAAGGTGGTCTATTTTGGAAAGTGTTCCATGTGCTGCTGAGAATTATATTCTATTGCTGATGGGTAAAATATTCTATAGATATCTGTTAAGTCTAATTGGTCTAGGCAGTTGTTTAGATTTGCTGTTTCTCTGCTGAGGTGTTGCCGAGTGGATCTATACAGTGGGGGAAATGGTGTGTTAAATCACTGACAATCAATGTCTTTGGATTTTTGTGTGATTTTAGAGAAAGAAGTGTTTCTTGAATAAATTTCAGTGCTCTGTTATTTGGTGAATAGATATTTAGAATTGTTATATCCTCCTGTAGAAGAGATCCTTTTATTAGTATTCAGTGTCCTTCTTTATCTCCTCTCATTAATTTAGTTTGAAGTCTATTTTATCTGATATTAGAATTTCTATTCCAACCTCTTTGTGGGGGCCATTTGCTTGGTAGATTTTATTCCAGCTTTTCACTTTTGTTTTTGTAGGGATGTTGTGTCTCTTGAAGACAGCAGATAGACAGATCCTGTTTTTTGATCCAACTATAGATTCTGTCATTTGATTGGACAGTTAAGTCCTTTGATATTGACAGGATTGAGAGGTGTTTGGTAATTCCTGTCATATTATCCACCTTCTTAGGGGCTGTGTCACCTTGGTTCTGCCTATGTTTATCAGATTTTTTTTTTGTGGGCTGTTTCTCTGCCTTCAGGTTCTAGTTGGTTCTCTATGTGTAGGACATCTTTAAGCCCTATGGTTGCACAGATTTTGGAAATTTACAATTGATAATGGGTGTTTTCATTCTATCTCACCTTTTTGGGGAGTGAGTGTATATCCAATTACACATCAGAACACAATTCTATGATAAGCACCTACCCAGAGCCCTGTAGTTGCACAGACTGGGAGTTTACAATCAATGATGGATATTTTCACTCTTATCTCACCTTTTTGGGAGTGAGATTAAATCCTATTACACACCAGAACACACGTCTAAGACTAGCATTTACCCAGAGCACTGTAATAGCACAGACTTTGAATGTTCACAATGAAGAATGGGAGTTTTCACAGTATTTCACCTTTTGGGGGAGTGAGAGCATATCAGTTACACACTAAATCCCAATGCTAAGACAAGCCCCCACCTAGAGGCCTGTGGTTACACAAGAATTTTAGGTTCACATTCAAAATAGGTATTTTCACTTTATTTTCTCCTCTTTGATATTGAAAATATCTCTACTTCCCCACCAGAAAAATATTTTATGGTAAGCTTCAACTCAAAGCCCTGTAGTTTCACAGACTTTGGAGGTTCTTACTCAAAGATAGCTGTTTTCACTGTATCTCTCCTTTTTTGGAGATGAAAGTATATCCAGTCCCTCACCAGAACACAATTTAAGATAAGTGCCAACTCAAAGCCCTGAGGTTGTACGGACTTTGGAGGTACACAATCCAAATATGTATTTCACTCTATCTCTCCTCTGTTGGATATGTAAGTAGGCCCAATACCACCACTAAGCACAGTTTTAAGACAAAGTACACACCCAGTTGGTATCTTTGCACTGATTTTAGAGGTTCCCAATTATAGATAGGTGCTCCCTTATTTATCTCTGCTTATCTTTGTCAGGGGAGGGGTATTGTGGTTAAGAAGTAGGGGTTCTAAGCAGCTGTAATCAGTGTTATGAAGTTTAGAATGGTTTGGGCTGAAGGGATAACACTCTGAATCACTTTGGCACTGTCTTATTGACCACCTATATAGTCTAGCTCAATGTTTCACACTTGGGAATCAACAGAGTAAAGAAATCAAAGAAGGAATGAAGGAATAGAAATAATTGTAAATGGGTTGTGGTGTAGTTAAAGGAAAGATTAAGAAATACAATGAAATATAGGAGGAGAAAAATCAGATTAGAGGGCTGTAGCAAAGAAAAGGAAAAGAGGGAGGAAATATATGACCTAACTTCTATTTTTTTTTTGTCATTTGTGGGGCTTGAACTCTGGGCCTGGGTGCTGTCTCTCAGCTCTTCAGCTCAAGGAGAGCACTCTACCACTTGAGCCACAGTGCCACTTCCAGTTTTCTAGTGGTTTATTGGAGATAAGAGTCTCACGGACTTTTCCTGCCTGGGCTGGCTTTGAACCGCAATCCTCAGATCTCAGCCTCCTGAGTAGCTAGGATTCCAGGTGTGAGCCACCAGCACCAGACATGATCTAACTTCTAAGTAAGAAAGAGAGAATAAAAATTAAAACAAACAAAACAAACAAAAGAAAGAAAGAAAAAGAAAGAAAGAAAGAAAGAAAAAAAGAAAGGAAGGAAGGAAGAAAAGAAGGAAAAAAAAAACGAAAGAAGACTGGGAAGGTGGCTCAGTGGTAGAGTGCTCCTTGCATTCATGAGACCTGGGTTCCATTCCTCAGCACCAAATAAGCAGAAAAAAAAAGCCAGAAGTGGCGCTGTGTTTCAAGTGGTAGAGTGCTAGCCTTGAGCTGAAGAGCTGAGGGACAGCTCCCACACCCAGAGTTCAGGCCCCACAACCAAACAAAAAAAAGAAAGAAAGAAAGAAAGAAAAGAAAAGAAAAAGAAGAGAAGAAAAAATATACATAAAAATAAAAAAGAACACTTATGTATGTCTGAAGTAATAATAAAATAAAATTAGGAATACTAATATTGTAAGGAATTGGGTGATCAATTTATACCCTGAATTAATTTACAACCTGAATTTATACCCAGAATTAATTTATACCCTGAACTAAGGAAGCTTAGTAGTCACCTTAAGCTGTGTATCTAGTTGTGAACAGAACAGCAATGAGGAAGGAAAAAATAATAATAATAACAGTATTGTTGAAAAAAAACAAGAAAGCAAAACTAAAAACAGAAACACATTTAAAAAACTGACAGAAAAAAAAAGGTATCAGAGAGTTAAACTATTCGCAAAAAAATAAAAAGAAGGGCAAAGGAAAAAAAATTTTTTTAAGAACTTAAATAAAGAAAAAAAATAAAAATATAATTGGGGAAAATGGAAAGAGAAAAAGTATTTCTATTTGTTTGGGGGGCTCTTATGTCTCCCCTGAAGTTCCTTGTTGGCATCTTTGATTCGCTTGTAGAGGTCGGTTTTCCCTGTTGCTTGGTTGGTTTCTCAAATCAGCTTGTTTGGGTGCGCAGAAAATAGTTCTGCTTTACAGGCTTGGGGACATTGCAGGTTGCGCTTTTTTTTTTTTTTTTTCCTTGTGCTGCGGGGGAGGAGGCGGCTGGAGACTGCAGTTTGTTGTTGCTGGGACTAAGCTTGAGCATGGTTGGGGTTTTGACCTATGTCTGGAGTCAGTGGTCTTTTCCCAAAGTGGAGAGCCCTTAGGCCTCTAACTTGGATCCTCTCTTAGCTTTGATAACCTGTCCAGTTTTTATTTATTTATTTTTAATGAATTTTAGTGAGACTCCTGTAGCTGGCTGCGCTGCCAGTTCGGCTGCTGTAAGGGTGGAATTCCTTTGTTGCCTGCAGGGGGCCTGGCCACCTCTCTGGGCTCAGTAGGTAGTGTAGGTTGATCTGTCCTGGCCCTGTGAGGACTTCCCTCCTCCTTGTCCGGGCAGCCTTCTGCTGGGCAGCCAACTCTCACAGGTCCAAATCCTTGCCCTGGACAAAACTGGTGCCTCCTGCTGCTTTTGGGTCCGGAGTTACCTGCTAGCTATTATGGCGGAGTCTATGCCCGTGTCAAATATGGTACATTGAGCTGTTCTGTGGGAAGGAGTAGGGATACAGTTTCCTTTGGCTTTTCGGCCCGTCTGATCTGCACCCAACAGCAGCCAGCACCCTGTGGAATTCCACTCCTGATCGTCCAGTCCGCGCTGGAGGTGGGTGAAGTGTTATGCACCCTTGCTCTTTGGCCAGTCCCACAGCAGCTGCTAGCGGTAGTGGCAGCCGCTTGTGCTCAAATCTGTCTTCTGGTGAAAACTGCCTGAATTTTCCTGTTAGGCAGAATCTCTGTACTAGTACAGCTCACTAGGTATGATTTTCCTGTAGTGAGTTTTTCCCTAAACTTCAAAAACTGGTTTCTTGGGGAAAGCTCACATATAGCCCAGCTACATCTCTGCCATCCTCCTCCAATCTCCATGAAGAATTTTTGTCCATCTCGTTGTTGTATGTTTATTTCTTCAACTGGCCAATTCTCGTGGGTTTTTGCTTTATATATGGTTAAGATTTTATGTGGCTAATTCTCATGAATTTTTGCTTTTTATGTGGTTCATAGCTTGGTGATTGCATGTTTCACCCTTAGTGTGGAAACAGTTTTGGAGAAGGAGTTGTGTTTGTTTCCATTAAACAAGATTAATACTAGTGTCCAAAATTACTTTTAAGTTATTTGCAAGACACCACACGGTATATATGGATTTTACCCAAGTATCAGTGGAGCCTTGTTTATACACTTTGAAGCGTGATTTCACCTCAATCCAGCATCAATCTTACACTATTATTAGTTCACTCATAGACTAATATCTCCTATATGACCTCTACTTTGTTTGAGAAGTGATCAAAACAGACACTCACATTCTATTAGAATTACATACAAGCCAAACATTAGTTCAATTGATATCAATTATGCCAATATTTCCCATCTCATTATCTTTTCTCATTATTTTAACAGCTAACACCACCTTTCCCATTACTTTAGATTCTTCTCAGAATTTTAATAAGGAGTTGGTAAACAACATGTGCCATCACATATTTGTTGAAATGTTGATCTATGCAGTAGATATTAATTCCCACATAATCTATTTCATGACTCAATTTGGGACTTCTTTCAAACCCCCACATAATGAACTCAACCAGAATAGCTATAATCTATGGGGATTTACCAAAATGAGTCATGAGACTTTTTTGTATTTGCACTGACATCTACACATTGAGATATAGTAAAGATATAGCTAAATCAGAAATACCAAACCTTATCTACTGAAAACAGGAGAAATCTTTGGAATTACCTTTCCCCTACTTTACATGGCAGGCATGTTCAACATACTACCTCTGTTTTCTTAAAAGAAAGGACACTAACATGTTGAGTGTTTTGCCATAGGTAAGCCATTTTAAACTCCTTCTCTGGGATATTTATTTACAGTCTAGGCACACAGCATTTTAGCTAACAAGTACCAGAGTGAGTCTCAGAAATGGAAAGTGTATGTTATTTAAAATGACACTGTTTAGACAACCAGTCTAGACTCTGAAAAAATAGCTTACCAGTCAGAAAAATATTCAGTAGATGTCAAACAACATTTAATGACCAAATCTACAAACATGTTTTCTGAAGAGAGCAGCCACTAATGTACTATATTAATGTAGTGTAAAAGATCTTTAAATAGTCCAATTATTTGATAGCCCAATGGAACTAATAATATATTAATTTAAATTAGCTATATTTGGAACTTGAGTCATTATTCAAGTGGTAGATCACCTGCCTAGAAAGTAAAAAGCCCTGACTACAAACCCCAGTGTCAACAACACACACACACACACACACATGTGCGTGCGTGCGTGCACACAAGTACATTAACACACATACATACACATATATTTTGAGTCTGAATCTAAAAAAACAGTTTATGTTAAAATACACTATAAATGGTACTTTTGATATATTTTTTAAAAACTAAATTGTAAAAATTATTAATCTATTCCAAACACTTGTTATATTAATATCTGCAATGGAATAGTGAGAAATTCAACTTGTAGTTTCCAACTTCTAGATTTAATGTAGTTGTATGTTTTTTTTCCATTTCTTTTAATCAAGTTACTGCCCTAGGTGACCCAGTGTTTTTTAAACTAAATAATACAAGTTATGTGGGGAAAAAATTGATTCATAGAGGTAACTGGAGAAAAAAATTAGCCTATCATCATGGCAGAATCCATTTTATAATAGCTCCAAACCCTGATAATCAAAAATGTAAGTGTATGTTAATAATACTTCTTTATTCATTGGATGCTTTGTCTACACATGTTTGTTAAAGCAACAATTATCTTTTCAGAATTTTAACAGAACTCTGGAAGCTGCATGCCTGGGAGAGTAAAAGTTGGTCTCATATGACTTTGGAAAATCATGGTACCATAGACATACTGAAACAATGACACAAACATGCTCAAGGACAGGACTGCTGATATTTAAAGAGTCCTCATAGAACTAAGTACAAATAGAGCTAATCACCCACTGAGTTACCTTTGTTAAAATTATATCTGCTGTAAAAGAAAATTCCTTCTTAAACACAAAGAGAATCAAGTTCATCTGAGGTGACTCATTTTTACAGACAACCAGGAAGCTGTTCTGCTTTAGGCTTCCTCTCACACAAAATTTTGGCTGGGTGAAAATTCATGAAAGGCGAAAATAAGCACAGAATTTTAGAGTCAAATAAGATTTTGCCTTTGAATTGTGAAATTTTAATTGGCCAATCTCTAGCAGCTGCTTTGTAGAATGTGTTTTCCAAATGTTAATAGACCCCAAGTTAGCAATAAATGTGAACATTAAATAGAAATCTTTTGTTTTGCTTTGTTTTGTTTCATCAGGATAGACAAAGAGCTCTTTTTTAGGGTATATTCTCATCACTTCCCAGACTAACAAACAATGCTATACATTGTGCTATAAGCTTTCCCTTGAACATTGGTCTTTAAAATCAGTTCACCCATGATTAACTCAGATATCCAGAGCCAGTTCTTGAAAATCATAGAATTTCATGGATACTATGGCATTACTGAATGTGTATTTTTGTATGTATCTATTTTATCTAAAGTTGATTTGCCATTAATTTTTATAATTTGTTATTTATATGTTTGTGTTATATGTACCTTGGATCAGAACACATTCAAAATCCTTCACATCAAGAAAGCTACTGTGTTTGTTTCTTTCTTAAATATAGTGATTATTCTCACAATTCAAACTCAAATATAATTAATTTTTTTCCTAAGATTTTCTGCCATATTGGCTAAACTGCCATTACAAAATATTATCTCACAATCACCAGGCTTTCTCGAACATTTTTATTTGTCACACTAAAAATACTCATTTATAAAACACAAAAAGTAAAATTATTCTCCTTCTTAGTATATGTTTGCTGAAAACTTTTAAAGAACATAGTGTAAGGGACAATTGACATTTCTGAAAAGATCATGACATTATGAACTGAATGCAAGCATAATATAGAAATTAAACTGGGTTTCCTTTTTAAATTAGCATCCTAATTTCTGCCTGGAGTGGCATCATGACCACTTTCCTCACAACTCACAATCTTCAGTTGTGTTTAAAACAAATCCCATTTGCATCAATACCAGCGAGTCAATGGAAATGAAAACACAACTAAAATAAATATTTAGAGTGCTTCCAAAAGGAGAAAGTTTAGTACAAAAAGTATAATTAAATACATGACTAAGCAGACAGACACACTGAGGAGACTTCTCACAAGACAGAAAATATGATGCAAGAAAAACGAAAAGAGGAGAAAAGGAAGCAAATGCCCCCTATATATGATATTGCCATCTCTGACTAAATCATTTGAGCTAGAGAATCTCAGCTTTCTGGTATAGGACGCAGTTGCTATAGAAACTTACAACTGGGAGCTAAATAAAGTAATTTCCATGCTAGTGTTGGTGTCTATAACTTCAGCACCTGATGCTAACCAAATTGTGCTCAATAAACAAATTTAAACTTTAAAAGCCTGCAATGAGATCACAATGCTTTCTATACAACTGATTAATCTCAATTGATCTTGGCTTAGAGCACAAGAACATAAGAAATCTCAGAAACAGAAAAAGACTACTTAAGGCCAATATGCCTGCATCCTTTGTTTTTCTTATCTGATTTCCTACTTTATCCCCCTACCTCTATCCTGCCTTAGTTTTAAAATAAAAAGTCAGCTAGCTCACTCTCCCACTCATCAATAATCCTGCTTTCACTGATCCCTTTTAGACAATTTATTCTATATTAAACCACTCCCTCTTGGCCTCCTCCTTTTCATTTATCCTACTCTAAACCCAAAGAACAAAGAGATCAGGCAGCCCAATAGATACTTATTCCTTAATCCTCCCAGCTGGGCCTGTTATTGCTGCACATTTGATTATAAGATTATTCACTATTTGGCAAGAAATCAAAAATCTGAAGCAGACCCATGATACTCATTTGTGTGAGCAAGCCAGATCCTTCCCCCATTATGTCACAAAACTATATGGCAAGGCAATGTTCTTTTATTAACAGAAATGAGACAACAATCAGATGTACATATGTACATTTCCATATCTTTCCTGCATCAGGTTAAAAAGGAACAATTTTTGTATGTAAAAGCCCCTGTGCCCCAGTGGAACCATTAATTCTAAAGTTGATGCCATTGTGAGAATGTAAAGGTAAGAAAAACATGATCTTATCATAACTTAATATATATTATCTCATTACAGCACATAAATAACATTGCTACAATCACCAAACCCATATATTAACAAAATTGTTTCTTCATATAAGGATTAATTCAAGAGAGTATTTTCATCTGTTGAAAATGTGTGTTTATTTCTCATTTTATAGAGCCTCTCGTGCCAATCCCAAAGTGTATTTTGGTGGCTTACTAAATCTGTGACCTATGATATCAAAGTCAGTATGAATCCATGTGAGATATTTGATTCCAACATAAAGTATATGTTTCTTAATTATGAAAAAAGACCCATTGCAACAATGAGATGTACAAGTCGTTATGTCGAAAACGAACTTTACAACTTTGGTGCTGGGGTGGGAGGGGTGGGGGGGTAGGGGGTTGGGAGTAGCAGGGATGATTGAGTGGGGGGACAGGGGGAGGATGGGAAGGGATGGGAAGGGGAAACAAAGGAGGAGGCTACAATGCTTGATAAGAAACGTACTCATTATCTTGCCCATGTAATTGTAACCCCTCTGTACAGTATTTTCACAATAAAAAAAAGAAAAAAAGATCAAATGCAATGATTGATTTTCTAAGAATTTCTTATATAATTATTCATGGATCTATCAATCATCTTTATTACCTATGGAAGGAAGAATGAGGGAAGGAGAGAGGTAAGGAGGAAGAGAAGGAGGGATAAAAGGAAGAAGCAAGGGAAGAGGGCAAGGGAGAAAAGCTCTATAAAATAAGTATATTGTTTTGTTTTAATTTTACTTTTAAATGAAAATGCAATTTTTAGGAGGCAGTATTTTCTTTCAATTATCAAGATGTTCTCAAACACCAGGGGAGATTTTGAAACACCAAAATAGGAACTGATAATATGTGCTCACCAGGTATTTATAAATCTCTCCCCCTGGGTTCTTCTGGTTTCTAACTGCTTCCTTGGCTTTAGCCCAAAGAGCTTTTAAAAGCAAAGAGGAAATGCTGTGGGGGTTAAATCTAAGGTTTGACCTGCTACTGCCACTCGGTGTTGGACCCAAATTCTCATTAAAAAAAACAACATGGAATAGTGTTTAGCTGCAAAAAGCCACCCAAGAGAATTTCAGAAATATATTAGGTTAACTGCTGGCTACATAGAACTGTCTGTAAACCAAACCAAACCAAAACAACAACAACAACAAAATCCTGAGAGATATGAGCTATGTCAGAAACAGACTCAGCTAACGATTGGCATCTGGGATTTTTGAACAGTGTTTAAATCGACTAAGCAGCATTAGAGAGCAAGTGACTTCAGAAAAGGTGAAGGAAAGAAATTCTATTAGCAATGGAGGAAGAAATGGGATTTTTTTCCTTCATCTGTCTCTCTCATTCTCTTTCTTTAAGGTTTAGATCATTTATTTCCTTTTCTCTTGTATACAAAATACCATTGTTCACATATCTGCATAAACACTGGGCTCTCTCCACACACAATACCTAATAAGCAAAAATTTATGAATATTTGATTTGTTTAGAATGAAAAAGAAGGAGTCAATAAAGAAATTAATAAGGAAAGATGAATCTGACCCCAATTAAGTCTTATAGGGAAAAATGAGTTGGGAGAAATGAGTTCAAATAGACCTAAGGTTAGGTATCAGAATGCTTATATTTTAGCTCCAACTACTAAGTAGCAGCTGGCTGCATGGCCTTGGCCAGGTGGTCAGTGACCACTAGCTAGCAGAATTTGGCATTCAAGTCAGGCAGCTGCAAATCAGAGACAGCCCAGCAGCTTTGTAGGAACAGAGGTATTGGCCAGTTTCTGGATCCAGGCTCCTAGCCAATCACAATAGGAAAGAGCTGAGGACACCTGCCTATACCCATTATAGAAAGCAAAGAGCTAGTTGACAATATTCAAAACCAAGCGGGAAAAATTTTAATCTGTGGTGGCCACAAATCCTTCCAGGTTAAAATTGGAAATAGGGGTCATCTCTTGGAGAAAAGATCAGTGTGTGAGATTAAATGCTAATCTGGAAAAACTCTATTATTTAAAATTTTACCAGTGATGACACAATTAAATCATGGGCCCTACAGCAAATATCTAACACAGAGACTAAACAATAAATATGATGATTCTCAGTCCAATATTCTTCTACAAGTATTTCAAGACAACTCTTGATTTTATCACCATAGCTTCACTTAATATCAACAATCACAGTTCATCCATAGATGTCCCAAAGCTATTCTCTCCCTTTAAAATATTTTCCAGAGTGCTATTTTAAAAAAACTCAAAAAAATTGCATCATAACACTCTGCCAGGAGCAATGTAAAAAGAATTATACATATTGTATTCCTATCCTCTGTATGATTTTCTAAAGTTAGAAATTAAAATTATGCTTATCCTGCTATGATGTGTTTGGGGATTTCTGTCTTACAATTTTATTAGACCCTAATTTATCTCCAATGTTCAGTCTTTATCATGACAATTTAGTTATGAAAGGCTAAGGGACTATAGTAAGTTATACAGTATTTCTTGGCTGATCATTTAGTCCTTCATTTGATTGCTAATGCTTCAAGGACACTATTTAATACATCATATATAAGAAAATGGAGCTAAGTAGAAACAAAATAAAGGAACATAAGAGGGAAAGATTAAAAATAAAATCTAAGTTTCTTCTGAGCACTTTAATGTAATACACTGTTTTTATATGCAACTTTCTGTATCTCTTCTTTAGAGTCTTAACAAATATTCTCATTTATTTGCAGAAAAATACATGTAATTTTAGATGTTAATCATGCCCAATGTAGCATCATAGTGTTAAATTTAGAGTATTACAAATTGATTACTGTGTCTGTTTGCTTGTCCTTTTTCAACATCATTCATAAAACACAATATGTATAACAAATGTGACAAGCATAAAACAATAATAAAATTTCACTGTATGAAGCCGAACTTCATCAAGTGTCTTACCTGTCCTTTTCTAAATCTCTTTCCCCACACCAAGAGATTACTTACTTATGCTCTTTAGAATTTTACCAAAAATGGTGTTTCCCTAAATGATATATAGCCTTACCATCTAAGTTGTTACTTCTATGTTAATAGAATCCTACTCTTTCTCAGAAAGTTATCATTTCACATAATGTTTTGTTGAATTATGTTTGTAGCTACCTGTATTGATGCTTTCTTCATGTTAATTCTGCATAGCATTATTAAATATATGCATACCATCATCTATAAGTGCTCATATTTCAGTACTCTTCGAACATTTTCTCTATTGTCTATATGTAGCTCCTTCTACAAAAATTTAGGTCTCTTTCTTTATCACTCAATACAGAATAACAATAGTTGCATCATGTTCTTTATTAGATAAATATTCAACTTATTGAGCTCTAAGACAGATATGGTTACTTTTTATAGTAAGAGTATTTGTGTAAGTCTACAGCACAAATATGACTTGTAAAAGTTGCAACTCAGTTCAATCTGCATAAAGAAATAAGAAATAACTTTAATTCTTCATGGATAGGTTACTTTATGGAGGTTTTTATGTGAGCCATAGGTGCAGACATGGCAGAATCAATATTCAAAGCTGTTGTTGAGCTTCCAAAAATTGAAGTAGTGTGTGATTTAATTATTATTACTTGTCAAAAGGACAAAGGGACTTTCAGGTGAAATAGTATGATACCATATGCTGCACAGTTCAAACAAAAGCTACTGCTTCTCATTTTCCAGAATTTGTAGCATTATTTTCTCGGTATGTTCCATCTGGTTCACATGGTACAAGGCAAAGAAAAAGTACATTTTTGCCTAAGTTTACAATTATGAAAAAGTGTAGCAGTGTCCATGAATTATCTTGAACCCAAGCTCTGGCTATTAGACCTTGTTACTATTGAACGCTTGATAAAATAATATGTAAATTATTGGCAAATTGATATAACACACCCTAAAACATTTTACTGCATGAAACAACTTAAAAGAGGATAGATAGATAAATAGATACATACATACATACATACATACATACATAGTGTGTGTATACATATATATATATATATATGTGCACACATATAAACTACACTTCATTCAATTTTCTGAGATAGAATTACTTCTGGATTCATAATTTCACTCTGTTTCTCCCATTACTCACTACTCTCAAGACTTTTCCCTAAAACAATATCAAAATTATTATAAATTTGTATATATTACCAGACTAATCAACCTTGGACAAAGAAGAAAGAAGATCTTCTCCAGGAGAAATGACTATAATTTGCATTTCTGTTACTAAAATAAGATTCCCCCCACCCCTTTTTTAAAACTGCCTCACATTTTGGTAACATTCAATCATTCATGACAGCAGGTGTGAAAGTGAGACCTCATTAAAAGTGTCTGAAGAAAGAGAGACAGACAAACCAAGGCAGAAAGAGAAAAGAAAATTGCAGGTGGGAGCATGCATATATACTCTTTTACATTTTCCTGAGTTTTCAAGTCAATTCCTTTGCAATTCACTTTGGTTATTTCCTTTGGTTATTTCTCTTTTCCAAAGAGATGGGAGTGAGTGCTTGAAAATAGCATGCAACAACAACAATTTCTATTCAATACAGCTACCATGTGCTTTATATGCATGGAAACTAAATGGCAAGTGTACATTGACATTTGACATGCATAATACTGTGAAGCTAAAGCTTTGAGAGAAAAGTTCTTGAGATATGCAAAACATTATCCTTCATCAGGATAGTGTAGAAGGAAAAAGAAAACTGGGAGAGTAAATCATTTTACCTACAAATATTGCAGCTAGTACCAAATTTCAGTATTATAGATGTGGGGGTTGGAAAGAGGTCACTGTTTGCTTTAATGACAACACTGTAGATAGTTATAGTGATAGAAGTGTAAAGAAATTTTGGAACATAGGAGCCAATTAGCCTTATGGCTGGCTTGACCTAGGTAAAGGAATCAGATTTTCTGAAGCAGCACGGAGAATGCCAAATCAAGACACATAGACACTGCATCTAAGCCATTTCTCAGCACTAATTGCAGATTCTATTACACAGTGTTGTGTCATAAGTTAATAATGACTGCTGCAATGCTGCGAGGAAACGAAGCACCAGTGAAGTAGACCAGAACTGGCAAAGGCGTCCCCTTACTTAAAACTAATAGGCCTAATGTAAAAGCCTCTAATCAACTCTAGTGGGAGGGAATTTTGCCAAGTCAGAGGCAGATAATGAAAACACAAGTGAGAGTCAGGCTGACATTGACATTGTTCAGTCTCATCAAGTGGCTGATGAGGATGAGGATGTTACATTGTTCCCTCAGGATAGAAATGAGCCAAATAATGACGACATGTGGGAGGGAAACAAGTGAAAGGAATCAGAAGCATGACAATTAGGTCGCAGTGTCTGATGAGGGGAACCGAGGAAATGAACCACCTAACATGACTAAGTCAATAGACACCCAAAATGTATTAGGTACAAATGGTATGAAATAGATGCCTAATGGTCATTGTATGAGACTTGAGGGAATTTTCTATAATGGTATGCAAGATAAGCACTTCAATGGCAAGTTATGAGCTGAGGAAGAAGGAAAATAAAACAAGTCGAAGACTTGCCTTAAGATACAGCCTTCATCAATATTAGCTCATCAGATAATATGGATAGCTTATAAAGAGTTATATGATAAGAATAATCAAAATTAAATGCCAGGATAGCTCAGTTTTATTTAAAAAAATAAAACACTGGACATGAGACATGGAGAGACTGATTCACAACTTTAAGCAACAAGAAGCCCTGACTACTGTTGTTATCTCCAGATCTCAGAGGACATACCTTGTTAAACAGAAGGGCAAGGGAGACAGAGGTTATTACCTGATTCTCTGACGATATGCAATGCGGATGATTATATGAATGGTGGAGCAAGAAAGAAAATGGAACAAATAGCTTATTCATAAGTCAGGAGCTATGTTTAAGACTAAGTTACCAAGAGCATGAGACTCCTGGAAAAAGTAAAGGCTTTATTTTCCCTCCAAATACTATTTTTCCTTCTCCAGAGACTTCTTTCCACCAAGCAGAACACACACACACACAGAAACACACACACACACACACACACGCACACACACACACACATCTCTCTCAAGAATAAATTGCCTCCATTATTACAGAACTGAAATATAATAGTTAATAATTATAAGAGATGAAAATCAGTATTACCATTATGGAAAGTACTAATACGGGCCAACAATAACATCTCTGGATATAAATATCCACAAGAAAGGATGTCTGCCCCAAAGAAATATCTGCATTTTCATGGTCGCTGAAATATTATCCATAATGATCAAGCTCTAGAATTAATTCAATGAAACAATAAAGTGTGTGTATATAAATACATATATTTTGCTCTTAAATATCAAAGAAGGAAATCCTGTCATTAGTGACAAAAGTCATAGATAAATCTGGACAATATTATGCTAATTGGGAAAAAAGGCACAGGAAAATGAATAAAATGTGATCTGATACATAGAATTACTCACTAGAGGCTACAGAGGAAAGAGGGTAATGAGGAGGGGTTGGTAAAAGATACAAAATTCTAGTTAGGAAAATTAATTTCAAGAGATTGATTGCATAACATATTGATTCTAGTTGATAATAATGCAGTAAATACTTGCAAATCTCCCAGGGAATTGATTTCAATTGTTGTCTCCATCAAAAATTGATCAGTAGGAAAGATGATATAAAAGCTTGATTTAGCCATTCTGTAAAACATGCATATTTAAAAACATGTTGTATTCTCTACATTTGTGCAATTGTTTTCTGTTGGATAAAAATAAATAAATTGTAAATAAATATATAAACTGCTTCTACAAACTAACCTTGAACTATGGGTTTATTAGAAACAATAATTTTATTTTGTAGTCCTATGGAATGTTATATTTTATGACCACTTAATATATTTATATAGCTAAAAGACATCAAAATATTAAAAGCCTTTCTTAGTCAATTTACTGATAAAATACATAGTAAGATTGGTTATTTGTCTCATTAAGGGCAGAATTTCTTTAATTCAAAAGTTTCATCATTTCCAAGAGCCTCAATTACTTCTCTTAGCACACCTCTTACCAGAAGTGTTAATGAGAAGCAAAATGGACTGTTAATGGACTGAGAAATATTCAAATGTAGAGGGAAGAGAGGAAATAAAAACAATGTGAATAGTCTAGAACTGCATAATTGGACTCTGAATAATTAAGTCAATTCTACCAAATATTCCCCTTAGGAATCTCTATTTTAATGCAATATGCTGATAAAAACCTAATTAATAAAGATTCTTCAATAATAAAGAATAAGACACAAAGACATACAAGTACTATATGGATCTATACTAAATAAAAAGAACAAATTATTTCAGAAATACTAAAGAACAAATAGAACAGAAAGAAGACAAGATAGATAGCCTTCATTCCAAATTGTACATGTCAACATGTCAGAAGTTAGAACAGGAGTGCATACATAACAATGATAAGGAAAAAAGTCCTAGAATCACTTGCCTTTGTGTTGGATGTCTTGGGAATTATTTTCACCCTTTGCTTTTCAGATGTTCATAAAAGAAAGCATTAACCCTTATTTCAATTAGTCATTATCCCAAAACGTTCCAAAACAAGCCAACAGGAAACTCAAAGGATTGCAACAAAATAGATTATTCGTATGAATGCGTAGATTAACTGAGTGATGGGTAAGTACGTACAGGCTTGGCTGGTGGCTCGACTTTACTCCTGTTGATGCTAGTAGGCTCATCAGCTCCATACTGAAATTCATGGAGCCAAATGGAATGATTCTCTGCCACATGTCCTCTATCCTGTTTTTATTATCTGGCCATCTGAACCATATTTATTTGTGAAAATTCAGAGATGTCAAAAAAAGCAAGTACAATGTACAAGGGTATTTTTCCAGCTTTATTAAAGTATAATATGACTGAGTATTGGGATTGTATGTTTTTCAAGCAGAGATATGCTATACGTATGTTTTGTTAATGCACCTTTCACTTCACATAACTATCTTTTACTATAATGTGGCAAGATATTAGGTCTATTCTTCTTTAGAGTTGTAAGTATACTACACAATACTGTTAACAATAGTCAATGTGGTATAGTCACCTTTACTCATCTTTATAATATGAAGCCTCATAAATTTTGACCAATATCCCTCCATTTCCTCTACCTTCAAAAATTAGATAACCATCATTTTACTTACTATATCAATGATTTTTACTTTTCTGTCTGCCAGTAGTGGGACTTGAACCAAACGCCCAGTTCTCCTACTCTGCTTTTGAATCACAACTGGAACACTCCCACTGGAATCTCACCTCCACTTTGGGTTTTTGATTGTTAATTGGAGATTAGAGTCTTTCTGATTTTGTCTGCCTGGGCTGGCTTCAAACTGTAATTCTCAGTTTTCAGCACCCTAAGTAGCTAAAAGTACAAGACTAAGCCATCGGCATACTAATAAATTTCATTTTTTTGGATTCCAACATAATCTTACCAGATTATGCATCATCTATGTTTCTTTTCTCATTTATCCCACTTAGTATAATGTCCCCCAAGTTCATCTACATGTGTTTGGTAAGATTTACTACTAAGGGTCATATTATTTTTTCTTTCTTTTTTATTATTAATATGTTTTTATTGTGAAAATACAGAATTTTTGATGCTATTCTAAATGCGATTTTTTTCTGATGTCCATTGTTGGTGTATAAAAAAATCATTGATGTTTATACTTCAATTTTTAATCTTGTCATTTTATTGATTATTGATTCTAGCAATTTTTGGTGGGGTCATTGAGATTTTCTACTTATAAAAGTATGCCACCTACATATAAAGCTAAATCTATATCTTCCTTTCAAATTTGTATGCTTTATACTTCTTTTCTTGACCAAATGCTTTGGCTTCAGATTCAGTAACTTATTGAATGGAAATAACAAGAGTTTGCTTCAGATTCAGTAACTTATTGAATGGAAATAACAAGAGTTGTTATTGCTATAGTTTGGGTTTGGGCTATCATAGCACTGGAGATGTTGGAAGTCTGATCTCTAAAGTTGTAATGATGTCTATAGAGAATGGGACATTTAAGCAGTGGGTCTAGTGGGAAGTGATTTGGGTCACTTTGTAGAGAGACTGGTACTGGTCATTTGGAATGGGTTATATCTGGCTAGAGTAGATTTTTTCTCATGAGATAGAGTTGTTGTTATAAGCAAGTATGCTGCCGCAGTTTAGTTGCTTCCTTTCTTACCTGATAATTTCTCTGTCTTACACATGTTCCTACCATGTGCTGCTATAGACCAAGAAGCCCTCACCAGAAACCAATCCCAGGGGCAAGTCCCTAGGCCTCTAAAGCTGTAAAATAATCATTTCTTTTCCCGTCAAAATATTCTATTTTGAGGAGCTAATTATTATAACAAAGGGTAAGACAGTATGTTGTCTAATATTTGATTTTATACAAAAAGTTTTAGCTCTACAAGTTGGGTATGATATCAGTTATGAGCTTCTCACATAAAAGCTTTTATAATTTAAATATTCTTTCTATATCAATTTTTTTCTATTTCCGGCATGTTAAATGGAGACTAGGGAATTCCGCATATATTTAGATTCATGTAGAATTTTTATTTTTCATTCTATTGTTTAAAAAGAATATCACTTCCAACAATATGTGATTGACTAAATGAAGTTTTAAACTAAAAGTGAGAAGCTTGTAGCTTTTACCAGGGGAAAATAAATACTTATATCCAGGTAAAACATTGCTAGAAGGGATGAAGAATCATGATCAGTCTTTCTAATATGTTTGATTTCTATCTCAGAAAAGTCTTTATATCTAGTACGTAAAGGATGTTCATTCATAGACTATTTCATATCACAGCTTTCTGAAGTGAGGCGTAATGTGGGAACATCTCTTTCTTAAAGGTGAAGTATTTCTTTCAATTAAAAAAGAAAAGAAAGAAAAACAGCAAATTTACTTAGGGGGAGAAAAACTTACAAAATTTAGGGCAAATCATCAGCAGGGATAAGGAAAACTTATTTTGATAGAGCATCAGTCAGAATTCAGATCATAGCAAATGACATGGAGATGCAAAGACTCTAGCTGCTCGCACTAGGCCTCTGTGTTAATTGGTAAAATGCTTTTTGTCTGGAAGAAAGCAAGACACATCAGGGTTCAGGATTTAGCAAGTGGAGTGTGGAATGAATTTTAGTTCCTACCAGTTCTCAGCCAATTCTTATTCTTAGGGAAAAATGTAACCTTCGTGGAAAAGAAGAAATGGTTACATTAAGCACTTCTTAAGGTTTTATTAAGTCTATTCCTTACAACATTAATTTATTTTATAATTTAGATTCATTCATCTTAATAATTCTTTCATATGTTACCTATTCTTTGCTCCCTCCCTCCCTTTCAACTTCCCTTCTTCCCTTTCTTCTATGTCCCTCACTTTTCCACTTCCTTCCTTTCTTCTTTCCTTCCTTCCTTTCTTTCTCCCTTCCTATATTTCTTCTTTTCTACTCTGAATATATTACGAATTCCTACTTACAGACAAAATTCAATCTTTTCAGTGTTTATGTTATGAGAGAATAGTTAACAAATTAGATAGTATAAAGCAGATATAAAGAAATGTAAATTTAAAAGAAAAGGAAAAGGAAAGTGCAAGATTGTTAAGTGAGGTAACAATTAGAAAAATAGGGGTCTTAAAGGGGAAGAATGTAAGAATTGGTCATTTTTATTTGTATATATGAGGTATGACTGTAATCATTACATTTACTTGAACATAATTTTACCACTGACTAGTCATGGATGAAATCTGGTAGAGATAGAGGAGCCATTCCTACTATGCTTATAACTCAACTCTATTTCATTATTTGTCTGATTCTATTCTTACTAATTTTGTTAGATTAGGCCTAAAAGAAAAAATGAATCAAAAGAAAACTATGGTAAAACATGTGTCTTTATATTCTGTGAATCTAAACTTATGTTTTCCTATGTCTGAGTGAAACTAAAGCAGACAGTCAGTAAAACTTTACAGAAAACTGCTAAAATAAAAATATATAAAATATAACTTGTCATATTGTGCTTTATAAATACTTTTCAAGTCTATAATTTTTCTTGGTTCCAAATTAATCTATAGAGTAGTCAGATTGGTGATTGTTAAAGTCAAAAATGCATACATTTGCTGCAGTAACAACCCCCAAATGAATTATGGTTTCTTGGTTTTATTTCTTTTTTTTTTAGCTAGTTGGTTATTTTAACAAAGTCTTCATGAGTAGTCCAGTTTTCTAAATAAACACAACTTATTTTTAAATAAAAAAATAAACACTGACATTCAGAAAAATCTTTGTTTTACTCTCTAAAGGGGAAGTTTGTTGAATATGGTGAGTCATTATAATACTGCTAGAAGATTTAATACTCATTTTTTTTTAACTCGGAACCATCTAACTTTTTTTAACCATGAGAGACACCATGAATAAGCAACTTGTGAAGATATAGCATTAAATACATGAGCATTTTGTAAAAAAAATTATGTTGAATTTATAACTATGGAATTTTAATACTGCCACAATTTCCCTTGATTTGGCACATTGCATAACATGGAATAGAGGATAGGAAATTTCCTCCCTTAATCCTATTTGATTGCTGAAACTTGGTTGATAAATGAATTCTGAGAACAGTAATACATGTTTCACATTAAATACTTTAGGATGGCTTATGTGCAGATGCAAAGACCAGCTTCCTGTAAGTAATTGAAATGGAATTGAATCTATCTTTTCTGACCTAATACTTCTCCACTTCCTCACTTCCTAAAAAGTTGGCAACTTTCTAGGTTGCTGAGAAACATGCTAATAAAAAGTTGATCTATGAGAAACTTTTGATAAGGTATTTCCTTAATCTTAAATTTTAATCTATGTAGAGGCATTGAAGATTCTACCTCACATCAAATGTAAGTTCAATAAATGTTAGGTTCATGGTTTCTCATACATACATACATATATATATATTTATATATATTATATATATGTTTACTGTAAGTCATTTCTGCTGCACATTTTTAACTTTTTACCTAGATTTCATATGTGTTATTTCTAAAGGTTATACAAGCTGTGCCATTATAACCTGAATAAAACACATTAATGCAACCTATATGGAAAAGAGCATGAGTAGTTCCATACTTTCATTCTATATTTACATAAACTATTGGAAGGTAGAATTTAGCCAATGGACTATATAGCTTATCATCCCTACATGGACAATTTTAAATTGTACATGCTAGTTGGACTACAGAATGGGTCACAAAATAAAGAGTTAAATCTTGTTTATGAAACACACATACATAGAGTTTCTGAATGATTATAAGATATTTCTGACTTGTTTCTAGAAATGGATTGTCCAACATCTCACACATTCCAGAATTTATATAAGTCTTTAAATCTCATTTTCCATTGTCCTTATGATCCAAACATAAGAACATAATTGGGTATGCAAAAAAAATGAGTACTAACAACTGGAAAGGAACTCTACAAATGGAAGTAAAAATAATGATACTTCTTAACATGTCAGTGATGTTTATTTTCTTAAGTTATTCATTGTGTTAACCTGTAAAAGAGAATGATAGGAATTTCATTTTATAAACTTCTAAGTTATATTTATGGATTGATTTTTGGTGACACTGAAGAGACATTGAACTCAGAGCCTTTTCGTGTGTTAGGCAAGGATTCTAGAGTTTGAGTCATGCTTCATCTATACATGTTTTAATTCTTTTTGAGGATTTCCATTTTAGCTGGAGCTGGCCTTCCTCTGTAATTCTCTTAGCTACGCCTCCCTCCCCACATAGCTGAAATTCTATATATGTAGCACCATATTTTTCTTGTTCTTTGATGTAAGATCTTGCTAACTTTTTGTTCAAGTTGGCCTTCAACTGCAATCATCTCATTTCTGCCTTCCAAGTACCTGGGACCACAGGCATAATCATTTAACAAACTTATAAAATGGAAAGCCATGTATAGAGGTATTTGTCTCTGATCCCCGCTCTGTGGGAGATCACAGGTAACCAAATCATGATCCAAGGCTATAGCTAGCTAAAATATGAAACTACACTTGAAAAATAGCTTAACCACCATAGGACTATGGGCCTGGTTCTAGTATAAAAGACATACCTACAAAGTGCAGAAATCTGTGCTAAAACCCTAGCATTACTGTTAAACAAGCAAAATGGGTGACAATAGTTTTAAAACTTCTAATGAAAGAAAAACAATTAACCAGTTTATATCTGTCAAGCTGAAAGGTCATAACTAATTTCTTTAGTTTGACTATTGAGAGTTTTTGATGCTCTTCTTCAAAGGCAAGTTGATGTCAGCAAGATCCTCCAATATATTAAAGCAAAAATATTCAGCCTAACTGTCAGAGAGAAAAATTACATGGAATTGACATTGCTCATTGCTAGTGAAAGCCTGTAAGAATTCAAATAAAGGTGATTATAAAGCATTTTAAAAGGAAAGTGCTATCTAAACACTTAATAATATTTTGTCCTAATAGCTTTCCTCTCCTAAAACTCTGCCTCAGTAATTTATTTCTTTCATGTATCACCATGCATTTTAGCTCTCCTAGCCTCTCAGATGTCATTCACTGAGTTAGAATCGTTTGGCAGGCAGCCATGGACTACCTGCAACAAAGAGTAGTAATTTTACTTCAGTTCTACATCTCAAAGACAGAAATGCTATCTCAGTTAGACAAGGTGGATTTGCAAGGTTTACTGGGGTAACTCTTTTAATGGATTTGTTTATGTTTCATAACATGAACTGTAGTGACAACTAAATCTGCAAACACAACCACTGACCACTTCTAATAATGTCATGCTCTACACAGATATCCACTCTAGATCACATTTAACGAATCTTTGAATCACTAATTTATGACTTATTGATTCTACCTCCAATGTTTTATTGCTTCTAGTTAAAGCAGCAAGCCTCTTTTTTGTTTTTTCAGATGGTGAAAATGAAAAATAGATTTGCAAGAACAAGGTACACTTGGGAGTGCAAACCAAAGTCAGCTCATGGAAGAATCTCTTTGATCCTAATTCCCTGAATCACATACAGGTGTCAGACCTTCTTATACTCTGCTGCTATTAACTAGGTGAGACAAGAGGTGACTTGTATGACTAGTCTCAGCTGTTGCCGACTCTTTCCTGCTGCAGTTCTTCAGCCTGTCACACTGTATAGAAAGCCCTCAGAGAACAACTGCATAAGCACCCCTTGCGTTTATGTGAAACATAGACAACTAGAAATGATGAGTTTATTTTGCAAATTTAATTTAGAAGATTTTTACACTATGTGCACTCATCCTTTCCTGAAAGTCACTGGCAAAGTATTAGATTTCTTTCAAGCCCAGCTAATTACAATTTTTGCTAAAATCCAATTGAGAAATGTAGATACATGACAAGCAAAGCATATTAGAGGAATTTCCATCATTGAATTCACCATCTATGGAAATAGTTTAGATGTCTATCAAGTTATGTGATTGAATAGCACCCATCTAGCTTGTGGGGGTCTATATTTAATTCTATTTTCTTCTGTACACACACAAAAGTTTATTACCAGATTATAAATAATAAAAATAAGTGATGTAAGGGGCTGGGAAGGTGGCTCAGTGATAGAGTGCTTGCTTTGCATGCCAGAGGCCCTGGGTTCGATTCCTTAGCACCACATAAGCAAAAAGAAAAAAGCCGGAAGTGGCACTGTGGCTCAAGTGGTAGAGCACTAGCCTTGAGCTGAAGAGCTGAAGAGCTCAGGGACAGCGCCCAGCCCAGAGTTCAGGCCCCACGAGCAGACCCCCAAAAAACAAAAGTGATGTAATACAATGTAATGATTAAGAACATTGGATTTATTTTTTAAGTGTTTCAACACATTAACTTTATATCTTTGATAGATTACCTAATTATCAGCCTCAAATTTCCACATTTATAAAATGAAAATAATGAACATATCTCACAGAATTATTGTGGGGATTATTGAAGCTACTCATCCAAAACATTGCGCATATGCGACATGTTTCCAAAAGCATCTTTAAACATTGTAGAGAGAAATAGACCACACTTATTAATTGAAATTAAACTCTAAACAATGCCAAGTATTTATTAGATAATAAAAGATGTCTGTCCATTTAGAACAAAACATACAACTGGTAGACACCTCCCAAGGCTCTCAAAGCTAAAGATATTTCTTTCTTCTTGTTACCAATATTTCCATCTAAGATCCAATCAGATGAGGAAAATAGTCATTATGTGATCCATTATATTATCATTGATTACAATGTATAGAATTAAAACATCATGCATTCTGTTAAAAAAGATGGAAAATTCAAAATCCTCAACTAAAGCACAGAGAATATACTTTGCATCCTACCAAAACTAGAGAAACATTTAAAAAATGAAATAATACACAAATACATGTGTCTGTGTATTGCATAAGGTAAACCACTGAAGCTGGTAAAATGGGAAGGAGGGTAGATAGAGAAAAGAGAGAGCAATAGAGAAAGTTAATCTGATCAAGGTACAATATATGCATAAGTGAAATACCACACTGAAACTCCTTCATAAAATTAATATGTACTAAGAAAAAAATAAAGTTCTGTGGCTGATATTCCTTCAAGAAATCACTTTTGTAGCTGAGAGTTGGTGGCTCATGCCTATAGTGTTAGTTATTCAGCAAGCTGAGCTCTGAGAATCACAGTTCAAAGCCAGCCTAGTCACGAAAGTCTTTGAGACTCCAGAAAACTGGAAGTGGAGCTGTGGCTCAAAGTAGTAAAGAGATAGCCCTGAATGCTCAGGGACAGCATCCAGGCCCTGAGTTCAAGCCCCATAACCACACACACAAAAAAAGGAATCACCTTTGTAATGTTTAATATAGCTGTTGCTAATGCTATTTCCCTATCCCTATTAAATTTACGAAATAATATGACAGTAAAAAATGTGCCCAACTTCATGACTAGACTCGTTAGGTTTGGTTTGAAGGATTTATTTTATACAAATAATAGCATGAATTGGATACTGATTTTACTACTAAATACTGAGTTTGCATAAACCACTTCCCAAAATGTCTTCCGCAATTGAAGGATATGAAATTTTTTTAAATAGTATTAATTGTTTAATTGTATATATATTTTTTTCCTTTGAGATACAATCTTGCTACATAATCCAGGCTGATCTCAAACTCAAAATCCCTCTGCTTCCACCTCCCAATTGATGGATTTGTACTTGAATGCTGTATCTTTTTCTTTTTAAATTTATTGTTATTATAAAGAAGGTATCCAGAAGGAGTTCAATTATGAGAGTCAGGTAATGAGTACATTTCCTTCCATACAGTGTCTTCTTCTTCACTCACTTTTTATTTTTTTGTGTAAGAAATTCATGACGTTATTCTTCTTAAAGAGACATAGGAATGAGAATACAGTACCAACAGGAACACTGTAATTCCAAAAACAAAAATAATAATATTCTCCTGAGAAGCTACTGTATTATCTCCATAAAAATAAACTTTTTATAGACAAATATTTTAGAGATATTTTTGTGACTTTATTATCTCATATAAGTAAATTTCTATCAACTACTCTACTGAGGGCCTACACTGAGATGGATTGCAGATAGTGAAAACAAAATGGTTCACTCAGACATGTTTGAACCCTAGTTGACTTGGAAGACTCTTTTTCTCAGGCTAATTCTACTTATAATTCAAGACTCAAGTTAGATATGACCTTAAAAACAATATATATATATATATATCATATATTTATCATATATATGTATATATCTATATCAGTTTTCTTCTCTATAAGCCTGTGCCATAACATTTATGAATATGTAATTGTCACCTGGGTCTTATTTAGTTTTCCTGAAGAGGAAGAATGACAGACTATAGAATAAAACATATACAACATTTTATCTCCAGCCTCAAACACAATGCCTGGGACACATGGTAGATATGTACTTCCAGGTCATAAACAGCTGAGTTAATGAATAAGTACAAGAAGCTTTACTGACAAAGATGCATCATTATAGTATGAATGTATATAACAGAAATAAATGTGGATCTAAGTACTTTCTTCTAGTAGCATTTATTATTGCTAAGGTTGTCCTACTGCAAATGTTTTGCACATTGATCAACTTTATGACAACTGTAAAATCAATAACCAATATTTTCTGGGTACCCAAAAACCTGAGGTTAACAAAAGAGAAAGAAAAATTTAAGGATGGCTAGTCAGAAAAGAGAAACTGGAAGAAAATGCTCTGTCTGAGTTAATGGTAATGTTTGTACCCAGTCAATTTCTCTTTCCTTGAAGTAAAGGCTTTCCTTTGTCTTTGTGGTTAGTAGAAGCACCAGAGCCTGTTAGCTAATGGATGATCCTGTCACAGCATTAATCCTTTAATCCTAAAGCCTCTACCAGTGTACTAAGTAAACAGGTTTGGTCTCCTAGGAATTCTTTTTTAATCCCTTCTCTTCATATTCATTTTCTAGATTAGAAGTAGCAGTTATTCATTATTTATTTTCCACTTAGTAATAATAATAATTGTGAGGAACTGTTCATGTGAAAATAAATGACACCTTTCCTTACCTATCTTTAAGATCATAACCAGCACTTCTATCTTTTAACAAAAGAGCTTAAACAAGAGAGGGGAAAAAGAACATTTATTTAATGAAAAATTTTCATGACACTAAAGCCTTCAGAATGTAAATGTAAAAACAAAGCAAAAACTGTCCACTTTTTAGCTTACTTCAATGAATAGACAGCCATGTAGAGATATTTTATTGATGTAGTGATAATAGAAAGAAATGAGCAACTCAGTTGGCTGACAGAATTCTTCTTTTGCTCTTGGTGTAGCATTCTTTTCCTGAGAGTATGTCAGGACCTTTGTGGAATGCTTGTCTTATGATCACTCAAAGAAGTCAAGAGGAATTTCTTTATGACCAGATCTTGTAGAAAGGCAGAGAAGCTGGCTGCTGGTAGCTCATGCCTGTAATCCTAGCTACTAAGGAGGCTGAGAGCTGAGGATCATGGTTCAAAGCTAGCTCGGGCAGGAAAGTCTGTGAAACTCTTATCTCCAATAAACCACCAGAAAACCAATAGTGGTGCTGTGGCTCAAGTGCTGGAGCACTAGCCATAAGCTGAAGAGCTGAGGGACAGCACTCAGGCAGAGTTCAAGTCCCATGGTTTAAAAAAAAAAGGCAGGGAAAATTAGGATGATGTTTCTAAGTGCTGTGGACCATTTTTTTTATTATTGTGAGAATACTGTACAGAGGAGTTAAAATTACATGGGCAAGATAACAAGTATATTTCTTACCAAGCATTGTTGCCTCCTCTTTGTTTCCCCTTCTCATCCCTTCCCATACTTCCCCCCTCCTCCCAACTGATCCTCCCCCCCACCCCCACCAAAGTTGTAAAGTTTATTTTCAACATAACAGTGGGTACATCTCATTGTTGCAATGGGTCCACCTGTATCCCTAGTTAAACGATATGTTTTTTCCCTCCCCCTCCACAAATTATACCAACACCAAATACAGTGAAAGCATGGGTTATAGCGTGGGGGAGGGACATACAAAGCAACAAAGAAATCATCTCATAAATATGTTAGAAACAATTGCATGAAAGGAAAATAAAAAACAAAAAAAAACCATTTGAATACTTATCTTGGGGTTCATTCCCCTAACATCAACTTATCTGACCTTTTCTGCTTGACTCAGACATACACTAGTTATTACAAATAAGGGAAACCATGGGACCTATGTTTCTTTGATCCTGGCTTACTTCACTTAATATAATTTTTTCCAAGTCTTAGGGAGAAGTGATTCTAATTTCTATGACCCATCTTGGAAGCTGGATTTCTATGACCCATCTTGGAAGATGGATGAATTTACCTCTTTATAATTTGCCCTGTGGAAGAAATGAAAAGTAGAAAGATAAGGGACATAAGAGACTGGTCCTGCATCATTCCCTCACATCAAAGCACTAGGGGGGGAAGCATTATATGTACCCCAATTTATTATTTTCTGAATGAAATTAAACTCTAATCTAAGAATCTTATACAATCTTATATAATGAGAATAGCAACAGGGCTGGTCTGATTAAAGTACAATGTATGTCTGTGAAATTCCACATTGAACCCCCTTTGGATGGTTAACACATGCTTAAAGAGGTAAATGACAGAAACGTAAAACAACTTCTATCCTGGGCATAAGTAATCTTGGGAGGAGAAGAATGAACACAGAAGTTGATGAAGGGTGAATATGGACATCTTTGAAAATAAAACAGTGAAACTTGTTGCGTGCGATTAGTCTGGAAAGAGGGTAGGTCGAATAAGGGAAAATGATGTAGTTGAGTCTACTTGTGGTCTTTTGTGTGCATATATTGTCATATCAAAATGAAATCTTTTCCTACAACTAATTCATGCTAAAATGTAAAAAAAGCTCATCTATTCTTACCATTCTGATCAAATGAGCTTTACAAAACTTAATAGCTGAAAGCTAAAGAATTTACTATGCACCTGTGTGACTCTGACTGCATATATCCTCCAAAACAAAGTAGAGATCATTCTCCCTTTCCTCAAGGAGTTTCCGTTCATTTTGTTTTTTTTAGATTGGTGGTAATAGGAGTTGAATTTAGGGCCTCACAATCCTCTAGATTGGTGCTCTATCATATAGCTTATACCTCCACCACCATTTTACTGTTTTTTTAACATACTTTTCTTCCCTGGCTGGCCTCAAACCTCAATCCTCCGCATCTCAGCCCCCTGAGTTGCTAGGATCATTGGCATGAGCTCGCTGGGTGCCCAGCCTTCACTCTTATTTTATAGTATTTGCTTAAATTAGGAAATTGTAAATTGACTGCTTTCCTGATATCTATTCAGATATTCTGTCTACCTAGCATTATACTCTACATAAGAATTCATGAACACCAGATGCTATTTCACTTTTATGAAATAACAATTTAGGTTGTACTCCTTTGCTTTACCATCTCACCTAATGACCCTCAAATCACCTCACACTGTATGTGACCATAAGGACTATTTGACCTGAACATTTGCCTTTCAAGCACCTTACTCTGTTCCCTGATCCTATGTGAGACAGTGATCGATTCCATAGAAGACACAAGGAATGGAAGGTTGTTTAAAAATATATGTTTTCCTGTGTTCTCACTTTCATTCTATTTCTGAGTTGAGCTGATTGATTCTGTACTAGTTTAAACTCAAGGTCTAGAGCAACATGCTGAGAAAAAAATGATAGAGATACATTTTAAAAGTGCCTTGGTTTTTATCTTCTGGTTCGTTCAACAGAAAAGCTCTTTAAGGAATAAAAGTTTCCTTCAATAATTTGTAGTACCCTCAGTTACTACTAGGAAGAAGAATTACAAAAGTGAACAAATAAGTAAAAGGCTAACAATGGAATGCAGGCAGAATAAGAACATGTGAATATTGAAAAAATTAGAGCTTTTTTCTAATATTTCTGTGTTGTTTCTTTCTCTTTGCATATGTGTGAATACATGAGGTACAAGTGTAGCCTCACCTGTAAATAGCAAGTACATAGCATATAAATATCAAGATGTAGAAAAAAGAATATTTGATGGGAACTGGGAAGGTGGTTCAGTGGTAGAGTGCTGGCCTTGCATGCCTGAGGCCCTGGGTTCGATTCCTCAGCACCACATAAGCAAAAAGAAAAAAAAAGCCGGAGTGGCAATGTAGCTCAAGTGGTAGAGCATTAGCCTTGAGCTGGAGCTGAGGGACAGTGCCCAGGCCCAGAGTTCAGGCCCCACGACCGGACCAAAAAAAAAAAAGAAAAGAAAAAAGAAAATTTGAATAAGACTGACAAAAATCTGAAACCTTGTTTGCATTCCGAGCATTAGAAGAGTTCTGCACTGCTAAAGATTAGGAACCTACTGAACACACCTTCTTTCTCCCTGTTTATGCTTCTAAGCTTTTTTTTTTTAATTTAATTTTATTTTATTTGTGAACATACTGTACAGAGGGGTTACAATTACATGGGCAGGATAATGCGTACATTTCTTA
>NW_012267289.1:937657-1003269 GCF_000151885.1 Dipodomys ordii | reverse complement strand
GCCAAGTCTTGGATCCTGGGTCGTCTCTGGTCTGCAAACTGCAGGATGAAGCTGTCTGCTCCTTGTCGGTTCTTGCTGGTGTTGAGTAGAATCCGCTCGCCCGCTGCTTCTGGCTCCTTCGTCCTGGACTCTCTGTGTGAGCGCTCAGGTATCGCCCGGCTGCGGTCTCCACCGCGACCTTGCTGCTGCCGCTATGGCGGCTGCTGCAAGCGCTCAGATGTGTCTTCTTGCCTTGGCTTTCCCTCTCTTGTCTAACTCTCTGTCCTGTGATGGCACACTTGGTGTGATTCTCTGGCTTAGGACTGTTCACTGGAACTCTAAAACTGCTTTCTATGCGAGAGCTTGTTCAGATTCCAGCTTCTCCTCTGCCATCTTCCGCTTCTAAGCTTTATTAAAATACTTTGTTTTCGATTTGACAATCTTAGTCTTCATACAAAATAAAATGTCACCTCAATAATGCTATATATTAAGTTTTGACACATATACAATTAAATTACATATGTTTTGGAGTTTCTGAACCGTACAATGGCTTTGAGAACATTTCGGTGCAATGATGACTAGAAGACAAAGATTGTAAATCCATTTATCCCTTCCATGTAGCAGCAGACTGTATTTGTTAAAGAACATGTGAGGGGAAATGGCAATCGACATTGATCTCTTGGTGTACTGTTCTTTGTATACTAAAGCTCTCTAATACATCTTTTTGTAAAGTGCATTTTCTACAGTAAAGGATTAAGTCTTTTTCAATCTTATTTATTTACTGTTACCCAAAACAATGGAAGCACCTTGACTTTTGTATTCAGAGAAAGTGCTATGCATTTCTCCAAATATGTATTTCTCTTCTTCCTCTCCCCTCACTGATATGAGATAACATGGATGTCACAGCTTTTAGTACAATGATCATCAGTTATTTGGGACACCAATGTTTTCAGTGTATAGATACAGAAGCTTAATCACAACTTTTTATGTTGTGATGCCCCATGCTTGAGTGAGCTTCTTAACCAGTTTGCTTCACAGAACAACCAGTTCCATCACAAGTACTTTCTTCTCCTGAGATTAAAATCTTTCATCTTTTAATCCAAATCCATAATGAGCCTTTTGCAACAGTAGTCATTGGAGTCCACAGATAAAGCGGAGTTTCAAGTCATTCATTAATTCATTCAGCCAATAGATATCCATCCATTATTATGAAATAGCGTATATTGAAGTTCTAACACTGTACATTCTTTCTATTCCCTTACCTTGTATTTCTTTTGTTATAGTATTTGTCATATAGGTACCATGAATGAAACTAAATAATGAATGTATTTTTATATTGTTATCTCCCTGCATTAGACTATAAACTCCATTAATGTATAGACTTAATTTGCATTACTGCTTTATCTTCAATATATAGAAACATGCACAAGTTTTTGCAAGCACTAAATAGATGCTTGTTCAATAACAGACTCATGCAATTAACTACTCAGAGTTTCAGACACTATCCAGTTCTTCCTCACAGATGTAAAGAGTCTGTGTTACAAATGGGATTACATCATAAACCACAGGTTTTTGGAGGTGACTGATGATTCAGAACCAGGGGGTAAAAACTGTAACTGTTTTTTTGTTTTTTTTTTTTTTTGGATCCGGTCATGGGGCCTGAACTCTGGGCCTGGGCGCTGTCCCTCAGCTCTTCAGCTCAAGGCTAGCACTCTACCACTACAGCCACAGTGCCACTTCCGGCTTTTTTCTTTTTGCTCATGTGGGGCTGAGGAATCAAACCCAAGGCCTCAGGCATGCAAGGCAAGCGCTCTACCACTGAGCCACCTTCCCAGCCCCAAAACTGTAACTGTTTTTAAAAATAGAATTTCTATTGTGATTCTTCTTGGCAAACATTTAAACTATATTTCATTGTAGAGATAAAATTATTTTATTGATGATAATAATAAATCATTGCTCTTAATTCAGGCCAGCTAATGGCTTAAAGTGAATATTTTCAATGTTTATTATCTAGTTTCTAAGCACATTAACATCTGTACATGTTGAAGCCTAAAAGCATGGAGTCTTGGTATGAACAACCTTTGATAAGACTGTAGAGTTTTGAAGAAGTACCATTAAAATATAAAGGCACCTGAAGGATTGTAATTTACAATGCAAAAGGTGTGCCTAAAAATTCCTAACCAATGTGTGACTACAGTTCTGCACCAACCACAACCATCGCAGTTGTCATTGAGCTGTTCTCAGGCACACTTAGATCCTCTCCATCCTCATTCTCAGCAATAATCCATAGTGTTCAACAAGAACAAAGGGACCTAAAGTAGCCAGAGGGAAGGAGACATTTTCAAGGAAAATGAGACATTTTATGCATGGAAAATATGATCTGCCTAATTGGGTAGAAGGAAGGAAATGTTCTAAACTATGATCATTATTGTCGGTTCTATTTTGTTTGTTTCTCAAAGAAACGGGATTGAAGGTGAAAGAGTCTTTCATTTAGAAATGGTATTAGGGAAAGCATAAGCATAAAGGCACCACCATCACAGATAATCGAGTTGGACTAGAAAAGTGAGCTCCTGAGCTGGATGAGCAGTTGAAGCCCTTCCTCTTTTGATATCACTCATTTCCTGCCAAAATAAAGGCCTGGGGGGAGCGAGGTACCAGATATGACTGATAAAAAGGAATATAGTTTTAAATTAAGGGTTGCAACAAATGGTCTTCTTAAGACATACAATGAATAGGTGATTTCGAAAACGTGAAAACTTTTCTGCAATACGATAACAAAACTTTTAGTGTGTTTAATACAAATGAACAGAATCTGTCAGTTCTATTATTTGTAATTCAATGAAGCAGCAACTCGTAGCACATAGAAAGCACTGAAGTGGGCGTTGAAATACTGAACTCTAACAACATAGCATTTTACTTCTAACTCTTTCACATGTTCACGTTCTTCCACCTCTTTTTTAAAGGTAAAGAAGATAAACCTTTTCTTATTCTGACTAATACACAAAAATGGGCAAAGCACTGTTTTAAATATGTCTGATCTTGATAATACAGCTAGATAGTCAGTAAAAATTACCATGACATCAGGTATGACAATATTGAAAAAAACTCTAATCATTAAAAAAAAATCCAACTTAGTTAAATGTTAAAGGCACAACTCTATCACAAACAAACTTAAGGAGTAGTCAGACAAGTTAAAGTCTATTCTACATATTAGCTGAGACAGACACCTAGTTGTTCTTTGGTGATCAATTTCCTACTGTAGGAAATTTTAAGCTTTCTCTATGAAGGTTCAGTATAAAGATTGTGGAAATAAGTTGACAATAGAAAAAACAGGATGAAAAGAAAACAGGTTTGTTAATGTTTGTTAATGTCCTCATGTGTGTGTGTGTGTGTGTGTGTGTGTGTGTATCAAAGGAGTGTCAGATAATTGAGGCTTAATGTACTTATTTAGGCTGGGAATTAGTGGCTCATGCCTGTAATACCACCTATTTTAGAGATGGAAATTGGAAGGATCACAGCTTGAGACCAGCCCAGGCAAAAATTTTGCAGGAATTTAATCTCAGTATATAAGCTAAGCACGATGATACTTGTCTAGAATCCAAACTATGTTGAAGGAGTGGGCAGAAAGATCACAGTAGGAGGCAGGCCCCACACAAGCCATGTAAGACTCTCTGAGTCTTACAGCTGACACTAAGCAAAAGGAAAGAAATGTACATAGCACCCCATGTAGAAGAAATAACTGTACTGTCAAAGCTCATAGAACTCATAAACGTTATAGACTATAATAAAGACAATTTGCCCCATTAAGGTTAGAATGTGTTTGTAACTTTAACTAAGTATACTATCCCACAATACTGTGAAATTTATATAATCATTTGATCACAATAAAAAATTGCAACAAAATAAAATAAAATAAAACATGTATTATTTTTTATTTATTATTTATTTATTTTTTGGTCGGTTATGGGGCTTGAACTCTGGGCCTGGGCGCTGTCCCTCAGCTCTTCAGCTCAAGACTAGCGCTCTACCACTTGAGCTGGAGTGCCACTTCCGGTTTTCTGGTTTATTGGAGGTAAGAGTTTCACGGATTTTCCTGCCTGGCCTGGCTTTGAGCTGTGATCTTCAGATCTCAGCCTCCTGAGTAGCTAAGAATACATGCGTGAGCCACCGACGCCGGCTTATTTTTTCTTTTCTTTTCTTTTTTTTTAAAGACTCTATCAGAAAAATACTAAAGAGAAAAGCCTTGGGGGCCACCCCCAGGCTCAACTGGTTAGAACATTTGTCTGGAAAAGGAAGGCCCTGAGTTCATATTTTGTTACCACTAAAAACCAATAACCACAAACACCTCATAGAGGAAGTGGGAGGTAGAAAATTTTAAATTTGATTTCAATCTCCTTCAGTGTTATAAGTTAAATCTTTCTCGGTTAATAGTGTTCCAACAAGAAGATTGAAAGCAATTCTATTCCACTTTGTTAGATCCTGTCTATCCATTTCTCTTTAAGTAGATAAAGGAGCTTCAGGAAAAGACTGAAAGAAAGAAGTCAGACGACAAGAAAGAAAGAAGTCAGAGAGGAAAGGGACAGTGTAAAATCAGAGACTTTGAGGCTCGACAGTTTCAGGTCATAGCGTCAAACTAGAATATGGTTAAAGTAGCCCCATCACCACCAAAATGGTGGTGTTCTTTGAAAGCATGAGTTAACGGTGTTATAGAAAGAAGAAAACTAATTTTGGGTAAACAACAGTCCCTGCTAGAGTGTAATTTTTGTATGTTAAATTCTATTTTCATAGTCATCCTGGTTGACCGTTAAGTCAGCCCTTATTTTGGGAGTGGTTCCAAGAAGTTGTTACAGCTTTCTTCACTTTTGAGCATAAACAAATCATCCTTGCCTGGTATGCAAGCTGTCCTGAAGTTCTACCATTTCTTCTTATAGTTTCAGTGCCTAGGAAGATGTTACTGAGCAGTGATAACTCCTGTCCTTTTCTGATTCCCAGGGTATGCCAAATTGCCTGCAAAGAGTATGGCTTAATGCCAAGACACATACAAAAGGAGAGCAGGTATGCAAAGCTTTTCTCGAGTTTAGCACATGCATGACCTCAGCCAAAGCACCTCTTTGAAGACCTCTTACAAAAGGTAAGAGGTATCTTACCTGATACCTCACTCATACATAGTGGATCAGCCTGAATTTTCACAAGTTTTGAGTTTGCAAACCAAAGTTTGAGAACAATTGATATGGTATTTAAAATATAGATGATTGATTCAGACCAACTGGGTTTAAATCTTTAATCATCTCTGGAGTGTATAATTCTTGGAAAGTTACTTATATTCTATGTGTCCATGGTCTTTCTTGTTAAAGTAAGGATGATAACAATAACACCTCCCTGATCTGATGGTTGTGAAGTTTAAATTAGCAACTTATTATTCATAAAGTGCACATAGCTATCTATTGAATTTTCTCATAGAAATCAAATTAGTAATTACCTGTACTGATAAATGATCATTGTGATACTGAAGTAAAACTTAATTGGTTATATTTGAGAATTTAATAGTAATGGTAATTTCTTAGCACAATCAATACAAGTAATATCTATCTATATTTTTTTTAAGAAGCAAAAAAGTAACATCACAAACAAGATGGATTCCTGAGACTCCGTGTGGTATCTCTTTCTGCTTTTTATGAATTGGGGTAACAAGAGCATCCCTCTGTACTCCCTGCTCCTCTCAGTCTGCCAAGCAATTAGCATCTCTTAACATTTCCATGCAGCTGCCTAATGAAATGCTTTTTTCCCCCTCCAGAAAGGTATTTTGCATGTAAAACTGTCTGATCCCTTGAAACTAACAAAGGTATTTCCAGTCCAGAAGACACCTTGACATTGCCAAAAGCAACGTTCAGATATTGAAAACCTCCTTCCACAATTTATATTACGTTTAGCTATAGAGTACCAGTTAGGGCAGGGCGATCATTTAGAAAAGAAGCATTGACAGAGATTTTTTTTCCTCATTTTCGAAACATCTTCACTCTGTAGTTCATCCAGCATATTTTAAATTCCCTGAAGTAAGGAGGCCAGATCTGGCCGGTGCCATATTGGCCACATGGTTGGATGGTAGGGTCTGGCATCTTGTCATCATTCTGGGGGAGGGAAATGCCCCCACCATCACCTGTTCCTGCCTGGGACCCTGGAGGCAGGAGCAGGCACTTGGCTGATAGGTTACTGAACCTGTCAATTCAGTGCCTGGGACTTGGAATTTCCGGTGGATCCACCCACTGCTTGGGCCCTATATAGGCCCAGTCCAGCCAACTGCCATTGTGTCCTCATGCCACATGTATCTCCGAGGTCATCTCCTGTGTATGTCTCCTGGCTCATCTCCAGTCATCATGACATCCCAATTCAGCACTCCATTGGAGCTGAATTGGATTGTTGGTAATGCTGGTATTGTTTTTGTTCTTTCTTTCCTCTTTAGCCTGTTTCCTAGCTGTATTATGTGTATTTGGGGGCTGCAGGCCTTTTTAACAACTGGCTGTCTGCAGCCTGCTAACTGTAATAAAGACTCCAATATTCTATATTTCAAAATGTGGCTTCTGGGATGATTCACCTTCTAACACTCAGGTATATTTCTTGATTTGCTTTCTGAAATGGTCCCTTAGAGGGAAATCAGAATCATGAAGAGGATGCAAATGCAGAAGAAAAGTCATACCATTTAAGCTTTTTCCAGCTTTTTTTAAACTCCATCTTTTTATAACTAGTAGACCTTTGCCTTGTTTGGGGGGGCTCATAGAGATTAACACATTTCTGTCTGTTTTAAGGAAGGTCCTTTTCTAAGTGTTCAGTTCTATTTTCATGAAACAAATCCAATTCCCTTATCTTCTTATTTATGCATACCAGCCTCCGAAGGTTTAAGGCTCAAGTATAAGAAAACTTACATCCCTGCAGTACAAAATTCAGCTATCTGACTCTGCTCCCTTGACCTTGTGCACAATTAAACTAATAAGTTTCGGGCTTAACCTCTTTTCATTATTCCATGTGTATGTGAAATATTTTGCAAAATGTGACAAAGATGGGAATTTCTTAAGATCATGGCAGAGAATCATTTACTACAGTGACTGTCAGGATGTATTAAGATTATGGAGAGTATACTTTGACAATTGATAATGCACTAGAGTTATTGTCAAGGCCCAGAACTAGAAATAATCTGATTTCTGGAGAAGGTTAAAAAGACAAAATGATTCCTAGTGTCGGTACAGGAGCCATAGGATGTTCCTAGGATTCAAGCACAGAAATCTGTCTCATGGTCTGGGTTGTAATCACAAGATGCCACATCCACAGTCAGATGGAATGGTTTTCCAATTCCTCACCTGCTTGCAGATACCAATCATGTCATAAATGCAGGGCCAAGTAAAGTGAATTGCATTGTAACTCCTAACACAGACTTTTATAGCTGTTATACCTCAAAGGTAGAGACCTCGAAAGAAACTAAAATCCTTGAGAGAAAGAAAGAGAAACTAATCAAGAAATGAATCAAGACTAAATATGAATCCTAATATCTCCAATTGTGACACAAATCATACTCATGATGGCACTAGATTGGGTTCTGTTTTACTGACCTAAAAAATGAATAGATATCCTAAGATTTTAATGTAAAATATTTCACTGGTAGTTCAATTGCTTCAAAGCATTCATCAGAAAGAAATGATAGCTTAATTTTAAAAATTCTGTTCTGCTATGTAGAGAAACCTGAAATTAAAGTGTTTATAACAGTATATAAATATATGATTACATCAGATACAACAACACACCCACACACTGGATTGTCTTGATTTTTTTTTCTTTTCAAAAGAAATAAAAGCTTCAGATATTTTTAAAGTACTGGGACTTTTGCAAAACATGCAAAATTTGGCATACAATTTGCTCAAAATGGCTCAGCTGGAAATATACTTGGACTTGATAGGTTTATATTGAATGGAATATTCCCAAGTGATTGTAATCTGCAGTTGTTCAAGTTGGATTATTAGGAAGAAAACTCTTAGAGCAAAGGTTTACTGTATGATTATTGAGAAAGTACCATTGCTTTTAGCTAAGCTAATTATTAGCTAGGAATTAACCAAATTGGTTTCCTCTTGGAAGGAAGAGAGGAAGAGAAGAAGGGAGGCAGAAAGGCAGGAAGGCATGGAGGCAGGAAGGAAAAAAAATGAAAGAAGGAAGGAAGAAGAAGGAAAAAAGGAAGGGACAGAGTTAAAAAAATCAAAAATTGTCATATTTAAATTATTTTATATACTATACTGTGCTATTTATATAAAAAACTCCTTCCTAAACTACAAAAAAAGATACTATATAAAAGCTTAAATTGAACAGTATAAACCTCTCACATTTCAACTATTATTCAGCCCCATATAGCTTTGTTCAGTAAATATTTTACGCAATGGAAGAAAATGACAATTTCTAAAGCTTTTCGAAATGTATTAAGAACTGACGGGTTTTTTCATTATGGATTGAATCTTACAAGCAGTAGCCATATTGAAGGAACATCTCTTAGCTCTAAGAAACAATATCATATATTTAGCAACTGAAGTTTACTTGAAAATGTCAGAGCTATCAGTGGATTTGAGCAGACCATTAAATGAGCAGGCATTGTGTGCCATACTGAGTCATACAGGTTGACATTGATCAGGCAATTTAGCCAAAATAATTCATCTAGAAACACACACACACACACACACACACACACACACACACACACCTACACCTCGAATTAACACAGTGGTGGTGGAGAAAAAGGAAAGACAAGTTATATAATACAGATCAAGTGTTTTTTACTTTCAGGTATTTTTATTAATTATATATGGTTTTGAATTCTAATGGGCAGTAGGTAAGCTAAAATTTCTTATGAATATAAAAATATTTAAAGAAATGATACAAATTCTGAGATTTTACTTCAAAATAGCCAATTGAGGAAAGTGGAAGGGTTGATAGTGCATATACATGTAGCCATAAATGTCATTTTTAAACTAAACCTTACTTGAGACATAAATAGAGGGCTATTATAGATGAACAACAATGTATTGGTTTGAACCAAGACAAGCGGTCAGCCTACGTTTAGTGAAAAGAACAGCTAACCACTGAATACTGTGAAAGTGGAACCTTATCCACATTCCCGTATAATGGGTTCTTAGAAATTCACTAGTTTAAGCTCAAACTTGCATAGTATTTTGAAATTTCCACCATAAGAAAGTCTATATAACACTGAGAACATTAAATGTGTGAGAACATTAAATGTCTGGCATTAATATCTACATAAATTTTCTCAAATCCTTTCTTATGTTGAATTGATTGGTCTCTATGTGAGAACAAAGTTTCTTTCCTTTCTAAAATTCTTAAATTCAATGGTCAAGAAAATAAAGCTTTGATTAGAAATAAATAAGCAACAAAAAGAAGTGACAGAAGGGTATGTTCAATAATGTGATGTTTGGCAGATGTTAACAGCATTCTAAAGAAAAAGAAAGGCGGAGTAGTCAGATCAGTGTCCTGTAGAAAGTCATTCACTAACGTGAATCCAAGAAAGAAAAAATAAATAAGGGCACATTTGCCATTCTACAATGCTCTCTTCCTGAGTAAAGAGCAATGCTGTGATCCCAGTAAGCGTAGGGCAATGACACTGATGGACAAGACAGAAGCACCACCTAAATCACATCTGTGTACAAGCAATAAATCCAGCAGAGTAGTGTCAGAATGAACCTTGAGGGTTGTCTCTGTCAGGTTTCGTCATCAATACAGATCACTACTGCTCTTTCCATCCTGTGATGATCTGTATTGATTGTAGAAGCCAATAGAATCCACACTGTAGTCTATTGGACTACAGCCCAGTCTTCTCTGTGAGCATGAGTATTGTTATTTAAACTTAGTAGTCTTAGAATTTCTTGAACTGTAGCTCATTTCTATATCAGTCTTCATCCACACATGCTATTATATGAGTTAATTAATTCTAAAATGAATGTTCAGGAAAAGTAGTCTCAGATATAACACTATACAAAATACACCTCAAGAAATTCCTAGTTTGTTATTTAATTAACATAAAAATTATTCGAGATGCTTAGTATTATACCCTCATGTAGCTGACAGCAATCTGAGGCACAGATTGGTTAGTAAATTGCAATGCAAATGTTAAGCGAATGCAATCTAGATATCTGTATACATTGTTATTCTCATTTGCATGTATAAGGGATACCTACTTTGTGATCATTCTGAGAGCATGATAACCTAGAAAGGAATACACCAAAATATTTCCTTTGATTTTCATTGAGATGCTTCCCCAAAGTTGGCATACGATTATCACAGTAAGCCATTTTGTACATCACAACCCTCAGACATAAAGTCAGCAAAGTCTCTGTTGAATTTGCTTAATATAGGCAGTGCCTGATCATATCACGAAAATGCTGAATTTATATGAAAAAAATTATACAGAGAATTACAATTTAATGATGAATTTACCAACCACTTCCTACCTTTTTTTCCCCCTATAGTCAGCTTACAAGAACAGGTTCATTTTTGGTTTTGTTTATTTTTTTAAATCGGATCTCACTCTTTCCTTACATAGTGTAGGCTGACCTTGAATTTAACACTCTTCTGAGTGTTAAGATTAAGTATGTGCACCACTACACTGGCTGCCCTTATTCTTTTAATGGTTGAAATTCATAGATGATGTAAATACTGTCTCAGATCTTTGTGACTAGTTATCAAAACAGTCTTCTTTAAATTCTACTTAATATTCTCCATTTTTTCTAGAGGTTCCCTATATCAGACTCAAATACCTAAATGTCTATCCTGTTCTTGAAATACAGAGTTTGAGTCTGGCAGGCACCATCTTGGCCACATTGTGGATGGGTGGTAGGGTCTGGCATCTTGTCTTCATAGTGGGGGAAGGTGAAACCCCCACCTGCCAGGTGATGGTCATGCCTGAATCCCTGGAGGCAGGGGTGGGTACTTGGCTGATAGGTTACTAAAGCTGTCAGTCCAGTGCCTGGGACTGGGAGTTTCCTATGGCCCTGCCCCCTGACCTGACCCTAGATCGGCTGAGACTAGCTCAGATGCCATTATGCCATCCACATGTCTCCGAGTTCATCTCCTGTCTCCTGGCTCTTCTATGGTCACCATGATATTGATTGTTATTGATTTTGTTCTTTCTTTTCTCTCTGGTCTTCATGGCTCAGTTTCCTAACAGTGTTAAGTGCATATGCTGGCTGTTGGCCTTTGAGACAGGAGTCTACCATTCAGTCACCGGCCTTTTAACAAAGACCCCAAGTTTCACCCTCTCAAAGTGTGACATCTCCATTTTCTCATCTTACAACATTCTGAAATGTTTTTACTCATTTTTTTTACTCAAATTAAGATTGTGTGGAATGCTATACAGTATTTGCTATTTATTTCCAATTAACACCTCATCATACCACAAATAAAAACTTGACCCATTGACCTAAGATAATCTCATTTGAAATTTAATAAAAATTCCTCTACCTCTGGAGGCCTTCTTCAATATGGCAGCCAAATTTAGATGATCTCTTTGTGTGTGTGTGTGTGTGTGTGTGCGCGCGCGCGCGCACGCACGCACACACACACACGTGTGTAAGAGAGTGACTTGCATAACACATTTGCCAGAATATTATATTTGTCTTCAAGTTCTTCTCAAGTATCTATGTCTTATTTTACTCTTCAGGCTAGATATGGAGCATCTCAGGACAAAAATCTCCCCTTCCCTTCTTTTATATTGCCTTCATTCCGTATCAACTCTCTACACGAGAATATAAAAATGCGTACTGAGTGGCTTAGCCTGCTTTCTCTCCTCTGAGTATACTCAGCTCATCAGCAGCTGGCTGAGCACACTGATTTGAAAAGCTGGTCCAATGCATGCAATAAGTGATACATTTCATGTTTGGTGAATAACTGCTCTCACTTTGAAATTCTAAAGTGCAGCATAAAAATAGCAGATGACAAGGCTGTCCATCTGGAAGTAGTGTTCTGTGCATTACAGAGAGAAGACACTAAATCCTGAAGAGGACTTAAATTGGAGAGACCACTGAAGTGTTTTGCCAACAGGAAAGGAAGATGATTGCTTTCCTCAAACCGTGCCATGTTGCCAAGTATAGGAATCCAGCTGTTGTGTGAGATTTATATTCATTTCACTTAACTATAAATGCATCATGCATCATTTTTCTTTAATTACACAGATTAGCTGGGTAGGTGTAGGTGATGCACTGAGGTCTGAGCATAATCAAAATGAGCTACTATAACAAAGTACAAGGAAAATATTTTTGTAGTCAATGGGGAAAGAGGTATGTTTATGTGAAAAAAATAAGATCTTGTCACTGCAACAATCTAATTAGCATTAAAGTCTCCTGAGCTAGGATTGAGAATCTTCCAATTATAGATAAAGTGATTTTGTGGAAGAAATCTATACCAATTTTTATGCCCTTAATTACTTTTCAATTTTGTGCCATCATATTTAGGGCATTCTGATGGGCAGCTTTATCCTCTGTAAGCATGCCTTCATTCCGTGTCTTCCAATCTCTAAAAGGCCTTCAATTTCCTGAATTTTGACATCAAGAATTCTTGGCTGGATTTTCAAATCCCTTATTAATTTTTTCTACTCTTCCTAACATAACTTAGTGTTCACATGAATTACCCATCCAATTTTCTCTGTTGAGTACTTTTAAGATTCTTCTCAAAATGTTCAATATCCTCCAAGTAGTCACTGTTCCATCCATCATATTTGGAAACAGTTTTCCTCTTTTATTGGAAACCTTTACTGACTTTTAAAACTCAGTTCCTTAACTAATAGTACCTGTTTCACCAGCATGTGTGTGTTTATTCAAGTATTTTCACTAATTATATTTGACACTTGTACATGTACAAATATTTTCTTCTTCAATCAATGGTTTGTAAATACCCTATAACTCAATTATTCTCATGTTCTTTGCAATGTGACTTTAATGAAAACAAGGGATAAACTTCTGATATTGTGGAAATTGACTTCGAATAATGTCAAGAGTGAAGTAAGTAGAAAGGATTGATGTGATTCATCTTAGGCAATATATATCTGTGGTTATTTTACCCCCAATTTTCCTTATAACCTTCATAAACTCAAGTACTTAGTGCCTGTCAAAATCTGGGGCTCTGAAATAATTGGCCTATCCGTCATTGCTATCAATAGAAGTGAATTATTTCAATAGAAGTGCAGAATTCTGAAACTGTATTACACAAAATGCCCGACACTGCTTGTTACCAGATGACAATAAAATAAGCTCTACCCCACTCGTAAAGTTTCTGAAACATTCAATCATTACCACATTGTGATTACAATCACTCTCAATGTCTGAAGCACTTTAATTTCTTAGCACCTTTAGTCCCAACATATTGTTTCACTCAGCCACGTCAGAGCATAAATCCAGTATTTTTTCACTTTTTTTTAATTGTAGAGATGAGGGGTTACAGTTACATGAGTGAGGTAATGAGTACATTTCTTGTCAAGCATTGTTACCTCCTCTTTTGTTTTTTTCCTACTAAACGCAGCACTTTTTTTAGTAAGTTTTTTTTATTATGAAAATACTGCACAGAAGGGTTACAGTTACATGAGCAAGGCAATGAGTACATTTCTTAACAAGCATTGTTGCCTCCTCCTTTGTTTTTCCCTTACCATCCCTTCCCTCCCACCTCCTCAACTACACTCCTCCCTTCTCCCTCCCCACCTAAATTGTAAAGTTCGTTTTCAACAAAGCATCTTGTACTTTTGAATAATGTGACTTGAAAAAAATAAAAATAATAATGAGATAGCAAGGTAAATACCGGTAACAAAATCTGTGGTACAATGAGTATAACGGACTATCTTATCTCTCTAATGACTACTCTGCCAGAGAGGAAAATGTTTTAACATTTTTAAAAATTGAAGTACTTTTAGTAATTCTCTCTTTGAAGAGAAAATGACAAGCATGACATCAAATAGGAAGGGAATTATTTAGGTAGTTAAATATTCAGTGGAGAATCAACTGGGTTAGAGCAATCCCTTTCTTTCTGCCAAAATACTTTAAATTTTACATCAAGAATAGGAATGCAGCCTAGTACATAAAGAGATTTGATATGTCTCAAAAGAAGGGATCAAATCATGTTAATTCCTATGTCTTTTTTTTTTGTTTGGTTTGGTTTGATTTTGGTTTCTGAAAGTATAAATTCTTTCTCTCTCATTCTGTCTCCATTTGACTCATCCAAGTAATTCTAAAAGGACATATCTAAATATCTGCAGTGAACTTGTTTTGTATACAGATGTGAGGTAATTTTTCTTATATTTCTTATAGCCATGTTTGTATATGAGTATGTATTTTCTAAGTTTCAAAATTACATTGCTTTGAGTTATCCAGCACATTTAATTACCTCTGAAGACTCTCAAGCTTTTTCATAAGAATTATGCAATTAAAAGAATCCTATAATGTTTGAAGTTTTAAAGTAACGTTTTGGTGGGTAATGTTTCAGAATGGTCACACACATTCTTAGAGATAGCAGGTTTACTAAATGGGAAAAGAAGGTTGTACCATGTGTGCCTTACAAATTACTTCATCGGATTCTTTAGTTTTGCAAAATTCAAGAATAGCAATTCCTATTGGCTTCACAAGTTTAGGCAATTACCTTACAGATGCAGTATCAGGGAAAGAAGTTCAGTTCAATTTCTGCAAGAACTAGTCCAAATGAGAACTGCAAGCAAAGCAATGAGTAGTGATTTTTCCTCCATTCCTTAATGCTCTAGGCAAAGGACTCAATCCTAAGAGCTCTGATATTGAGGAAAGGGAAGAATACTGAGCAATGGGGTAGTGATTTCAGTGAGCTAACTGCTGTAGGCAGCACTATGAACATGGAAATCACCCAACTCAGAAAGAAAAATAGAGACAAATGGGAATGGCAAAGGAAAAGCACAGCAATCAATAAAAATTAATATGCTTATAAGAAGATTAATGCAGAGAAACAATTTGTTCTCTTGAGATGTAAAAAGTTTTGAAAGAAGTCATCTGGTCTTTTGAGAGCTGGATGTGTTAATAATGTACTTGGGGATATTTTCATTATTGTTACTGGTGTGCTGATACTGCTGATTTTCTAGCTTCAAACTGGCTTTTGGGTAAGTAACAGCCTTCCATTTAAAATCTGTCTACCCTGCTGACACTCTCTGATCACATTGCTTACTCAGACCAGGTGTTGCAGGAAACCAGCTTTAAGTGCCAGTAATGAAGCACCTTAGAGGGTCTATGTCTCAGCACAGATGTATGGAGTTTTGAAGTATGAAATCTCTGGTGCGCTCAAATTTGGAAATTTAAAGCAAAGAGCAAATAGTTTTCTTGTGTAATGTTAATGTCTGTCTCTTCTTCTTTAGAAAATATGTGACTTCATGTGTCAGAAATGGATGTTATTTTGCCTGCATTATGGCACTGTAGGAAAGATCTGTGAGACTGAGAAGCTTTTATTCTTATTACCCTGTATATGCGGAAGCAGTAAGAAATATGAAATCCTTCACTGGTGCAGACTAAAAGATTTTCATTTCATCTGGAGGGGAAATGTGCCAAAGTGGCTGAAAATAATTCAAGTAATTGGCAAAGAGCTGTACTCTAAGGAGCTTTTCGGTGTAATTTGATTTTGTGCCTTTTAGGGGAGCAAGTGAGATGTGATTCTATCTGCCCCTGAGAGACAAGAGATTTTAAACCTTTCAGAATCCTTAAGGTAGATGATGATGAACTACAGTGTCAGAAGACAATCGAGAATTATATCCTTAAGATACAATAATCACAGTAAATATAATACTCGATTGAGTTAGAGAAAGTCCCTTATTGTACATAGTTTGTACTTTGCAATAACACAGAGAAAACAGCATTACTTAACTGCTAGATGCTCTGCTGCCTACAATATCATAGGATTACTGCTAAATTCCATAAGCACTGCTAATAATAAAGGAGGAAAATAACCAGCTTAGTCAGATTCAACCATACATTGATGGGCACTCATGGCATTATGAGATAGTGATCCTCCTCACTGAGAGTACTAGATAAACTTGTGAAACAGCCAAGTTTGTTTTGGCACTCTCCCACTTAAGTCCCTATCAGCATCCTCTCTCATTACAGCCTCTTTGCATATCTTGGATCTTCTTCAAAAAAAAAGAAGCTTAGATCTATTCATTTTCAACTTATCCCTCCCCTATTGCAGACCAAAGACAGTCTTATTTTTTTTCCTTCATTCTAAAAGATGCCAATTCCTTCAAAATAATTTCAGTAGTGGAATTTAGCATGTTTTAAAATAATAATTCCAATGTGGGAGTTTACACATATTTTATACAAAAAACTTAAACATTCTTCACTGAGATCTCAGTGTAAAATATGCTCAGGCTGTATTATATTATTCATGTGCAACTGAATAGATTTGACTGCTGGTCCATTCCATATTATTCCAGGTATACTTGCAGGTAATGGCAGCATTAGGTATGCCAATTTTGTTTCTGTTACTCACCCATAAAATTAAGGGAGATGAAGTAAACATTTCATGAGAATCATTCATGACACGTGTATAAGTTATCAATGTCTGGACTTTGTAATAATTTCTTACTAGCAGATCATATAATGATATAGACATTTTGAATAATTCTCAGAGTTCAATGAGTCTCTCACATTTAAACTGCAACTGGATTCTTGTCTTTCACCTTGTGCTAATTAGTTTAAAATGGATTAAAGACCTGGAAGTAAGACCTGAAACCTCAAAACTATGATAAGAAAGAGGAGGAGAAAAATTAGAAACCATGGGCACAGGCAGAAACATTTTGAGTAGAGTCCCTTGGGCTCAGCAACTCATAGAGAGAACTGAGATTTCATCAAGACATAAATTTTCTGCACAGTAGAGGACACCGTTTCTAAGCTAAAAAGATAGGCTACAGAACAGGATAAAATCTTTGCCATCAATACATCGGACAGGGGAAAAATATCCAAATATCCAAAGAATCAACAGTCATGCTATTAAATGGACAAAGGAGCAAGATAAAAACTTATCAGAAGCAAAAATAACCAATAGACATATGAATTCAACATCTTTTGCCATAAAAGGAATGAAAATCTAAACAACACTGAGATTTCATCTTGCACCAGTAAGATTGGTTATCATCAAGAATACAAACATCAACAGATGGCACAAATTTAGCAAATAATGAACATGTTGATAAAAATGTAAACTGGTGCAACTACTGTGAAAAGCAGTTTGGAGATGCCTTAAAAAAATTAAACATGGGAGGGGGAGGGGGAGTGGGAGATGGGAAGGGATGGGAAGGGGAAACAAAGGAGGAGGCAACAATGCTTGATAAGAAAAGTACTCATTATCTTGCCCATGTAATTGTAACCTCTCTGTACGGTATTTTCAGAATAAAAAAAAAAACATAAATCTACCCTATGACCCAGCAATACCACTTTTGAGCATATATACAAAAGGTCACATTCAGAATGCAGTAAAGTCATTTGTATAACTATGTTTCTTTTTTTTCCTCCGGTCATGGGGCTTGAACTTGGACCTAGGCGCCATCCCTGAGTGAGCTCTTTCGCTCAAAGCAAGTGCTCTATCACTTCAAGTCACAGTGTCACTTCTGGTTTTCTGGTAATGAATTGGAAAGAAGAATCTCACAGACTTTCCTGCCCTGGCTGACTTTGAACCATGATCCTCAGATCTCAGCCTCCTGAGTAGCTGGAATTCCAGACTTGAGCTACCAGTGTATGTCTGGCATGACTTAAGGTTCATGGACAGTGGCACAGACTGCCACATGATTGGGACAGAAAAGAGTTTATTGGAGAAAGAGAATACTGCTGGCCTGCACAAGATGGAACTTGCAGGATGTGAAAGGGATGTAGGGGAAGGAAAAGGGAAGGCAAAGGCTTCAAGGAGCAAGGGGCAAGGGGTAGAACAAATATGATGGAAATTGACTATATGGGGAGAGGGCAGGGAAGAAGCTGTGACCATAGTGATGATCTCAGAGCCTGGGGGACCTCCACTGCCCCCAGGTGCCCCTTTACCTGGTTACACAGGTTATGGGCAGGGACTTCTAAGAAAGGGGCCACATATGCACAGAAGGAAAACCAAGGAAGGGGCCATTTTCCTGGGTGGACCTAACAGTATGGTCTCATTCATATAGGAAATTTAGATCTAAATTATAAATATGCAAGGTAAATATAGACAGGTGGATATACAAACATCACAACTATATCAATTAAAGTATGGTATTTGAAAGGAAGGATTCCAAAGGAGCAACTCCTTTGAACAACTCACAACTTTAAAAAAATGGGTATCAAGAAGTTGCAACTTGTGATGGCAAGAAAGAGAATAAAGAAAACAAGAAAACAGAGACACCACATTTGAGAGGTTGAAATGGGAGCCTTTATTGGGTGTTGGTGCTGTGCAGATGGAGTCTTGTTAAAAAGAACTGCAACCCAGCAAATACACTAACACTGTTAGAACACTGAGCCATGAAAGCCCGAGAGGGAAAAAAAAGAGAGTATAAATACAATACAAACAAACCAGATCAACTCCAATGGGGAGCTGAGGTGGACACCACTTTGACGGGAGGAGAGTCAAGAGACATATACCAAGACATGTGCCATGCCACACTGGTGCCTGAGCTGGTCGAAGACTAACTAGGGTAAGGTTAAAGGGCAGGGTCAGCTTGAGAGATCACAACCCAAGAGTGTCAGGTCCAGTAGCCTATTGTCCAAGTCCTTGCCTCTACCTCTAGGACTTTAGGCACACCCATCACTTGGGATGTAAGACTTTCCTGCCTCTACCATGAAGACAAGATGGTGCTAGTTAAACACAATACCTTATCATCCACATTGTGACCAAGATGGCTCTGGTTAGATTCAGCATTTCTCCTTCAAGACTTAAATGCCTTTACTTATTTACAAATATTGATAGACTTCAACACAGGGTGTAATATCAAATAAGAGAAATTTAATCAAATTTAATATTCTTCCAATCTTCCAAGGAAAGGTTCTTATTCCTTTAAGATTAAACACTCCTTTATATATAAATCTTTTCTTGCATACTTATGGAGTAAACTCTCCAGGACAGTAATGATTTCTAAATTGGAAGAAAATAAAGCTATGCTTTGATAGTCTCTTTTGCTTTATTTCACATGTACTTGACCTTTCCCATTTCTTTTCTTTGGGAGTTTTCTTTTTTCTGCTTAAGAAATCCTCTGAATTGTGTAGGCTACTTACATCAATATCAAATTCTGCTGTTTTGTTTTTTTTTTAATATCCTAGTACATTTCACAGCAGGGCAATCTGTATTTGAAAGGACCCAATGAAGAAACAATCTCAGGTAGACAGCTCACCCAGGTAGGAAGGGAAGCAGTGATCTAGGAGAGGAACTAAAAAAGCAGAAAGTAAGAAAGAAGGACCAGAAATCACTTTACCCCAGGAGTCCCATAGTGACTAAAAGAGTAATGGAAGACGGAGTAAGAGATTACAGATTATCACAAATACAATAGCTCAGGGAAGTCTGGTCGAGGGTCCTCCTTCTTGGTTAGTCCCCTTTTTGCCCCCCTTGGATGGCGTGACTAAGATCCTAGCAGTCAAGGAGAAGGCTAAGTTCCCTGACCCTTCTGCCCAGTCTCCTCCGGCCCCTCTTTACCCTGTCCTCCAGCGAGAATCAGTGGATGACCTTCTACTTTCTGATCCCCCTCCTTAGCTGCCGCCCCCTATTGTCCCAGAGGCCCCAGAGGAAGGACCAGTGGGAGGAGCCAATCTGGCGGGACCGGATGGAGGGACCCTAGGGAGGACACGCGCCATGAGTCCACACCTGCCCGATACCACCGTGGCGCTACCGCTCCAGGAATACCGGCCCCCTGGGACAGGACTACCAACACTTCAGTATTGGCCTTTTGCTACTAGCGATTTATACAACTGGAAAAACCAGAATGCTCAGTTCTCTGAAAACCCTAAAGACTTGATTGTACTTTCGGATAACGTTATGTTCACTCACCACCCCTATTGGGTTGACTGTCATCAGTTACTCTGCATCCCCTTCACCACTGAAGAGAGAGAGAGGATCCAAGCAGAGGCCAGAAAGTTGGTCCCCGGGGAAGACGGGTGCCCCACAATCAATCCTGCCCTGATTAATGCCGCCTTCCCCGTGGAAAGGCCACCAGATGACTCCACCAGATATTGTGGAACTACAGCAACTACAACACCCCTGAATGTAGATAGGGAGAGGCTCTGGGTCTACCCCCAGACTAATGGCGGGTCTCAGGGCTGCGGCCCAAAAGACCACTAATTTGACTGAGGTTTATGAAGTGTTACAGGGAAAGGAGGAATCCCCTGCAGCTTATCTACGAGAGGTTAATGGAGGCTTTTAGACAATTTACTCCAATGAACCCGGAAGCACCAGAATCTCAGGCAGCTGTAGTTATGGCCTTTGTTAATCAGGCAGCACCAGATATTAAGAAAAAGCTACAAAAACTGGAGGATTTAGAGGGACAGACCATCCCTGGCTACTGCTCTGGCTCACCGGGTGTTTAATAATCCGTTTCCCCCAGAGGAAAGGCACGCAAAGGCTCTAGCATGAGTACTGGTTACCACAACCAGTGGGACAGGACTTGAAACTAGACCCCGCAATCCACGAGTGACTAAAAGATCAATGTGCCTATTGCAAGGAATAAGGACATTGGGCGAAAGAATATCCGAAGAAGAGGAGGGACATTAGCTGTCCCCTGTCCTGGCAGTCAAAGACTCAGACCAGGAATAGGGAGGTCAGGGTTCGGCTCCCCTCCCGGAGCCCCGGGTAACTCTGAAGGTGGAGGGACCCCGGTGGACTCCTGGTAGATACCGGTGCCCAACACTCTGTGCTTCTCAAACCCTTCGGCAAACGCCACTGGGATGAACAAGTACCAATGGACGACCTGAAGAACAGTGGAGGTTGGCGTGGGCCGGGTATCCCACTTGTTCTTAGTCATCCCCGACTGCCCCTACCCGCAGTTATTCAGAGCTCTCCTCACTAAAGTCGGAGCCCAGATACACTTTCAATCAGATGGGGCTGCAGTAATGGATTCCAAAGGACACCCAATCCAGGTAGTAACCCTCATGTTAGAGGACGAGTACTTACTACAGCAGCAACTTCCAACTTCCAGCAGTGACCTATACCAATGGTTACAGGAATTTCCTGAGGCTTGGGCAGAGACTGGCCTAATGGGGTTAGCAAAACATAGACCAGCAATCTATGTTGGGTTAAAGCCTGGAGCTGACCCTGGAAGGATTCAACAGTACCCCATGAGGCGTAGATGAGAATAACCCCTCACATCCAATGCTCCGAGAGTTAGAGATAATGATACCGTGTCAGTCGGCATGGAATATCCGCCTTTGCCCGTTTGAAAGCCTCACTCGAAGACCTGCGAGAGGTAAACAAAAGAGTAATCCTACTGTTGCAAACCCATACACACTTCTTAGCTCTCTTTCATCCCAAAAGCAATGGTATATAGTATTGGACTTGAAAGATGCCTTCTTTTTCTCCCCCTGGCCCCTAAGAGCCAGGATTTGTTCACCTTTGAATGGAACCACCCAGAGGTGGGAATCAGTGGCCAGCTGACCTGGACCAGATTGCCACAGGGATTTAAGAACTCCCCCACGATCTTCAATGAAGCCCTCCATGAGGACCAGGGTGAGTTCCGCCCTAACTACCCTGAGTTAACCATTCTACAGTATGTGGATGATCTCCTGGTTGCTGCCTCTGATAAAGAAAGCTGTCTACAGGGAACCAAGGCATGGCTTCAAACCAGAGGAGAACTAGGATATCCAGCTTCTACAAAGAAAGCCCAGATCTGCAAACAGGAAGTAAGTTATCTGGGATATACCTGAAAGGGGGGCAGAGGTGGCTATCAGAAGCCAGGAAAGAAGCAGTACTCAGAATACCATCACCCCAGAATCACCACCAGGTTCAAGAATTTCTAGGATCTGTGGGATTTTGTAGACTGTGGATCCCAGGGTTCACAGAAATGGCTAAGCCCCTATACAAGGCCACTAAAGACAAAGAACGTTGACATTGGAAATGGAGAGCATCTTTCAACAAATCAAAAAGGCCCTGTTAACAGCCTGATGTCACCAAACCCTTCCACTTGTACGTGGACGAGAGAAAAGGAGTGCTAAAGGGATATTGACTCAGTATCTAGGGCCATAGTGCCATCCTGTGGCATACCTGTCTAAGAGATTAGACTCTGTAGTGGTTGGTTGGCCACCTTGTCTGCGAATGATAACAGCCACAGCCTTGTTGGTTACGGATCCTGACAAAATAACTTTGGGACAAGAACTAACAGTGACCACACCCCATGCGATTGAAGAGGTCTTAAAACAACCCCCAGACCAGTGGCTCAGCAATGCCTGGCTCACCCATTACAAAAAGCCTCTTGATTAATCCACCTAGACTCACATTTCAGGCTCCATCTGCCCTAAACCCAGCTACTCTATTACCTGATCCTGACTTGGGGATCCACTTCATGATTGTATGAAAATCCTAGCCACCCTTCATGGTGTGCAAAAAGATCTATAGGACCAGTTCCTGGGGGACTCGGACTATGTCTGGTACACTGAGGAAGCAGGTTCATACAGGAAGAAAAAAGGTATGCTGGGGCAGAAGTAGTAGACAGAGAAAATGTGGTGTGGGCCGAACTCTTGCCAACTGGGACATCTGCCCAACGGGCTAAATTAGTGGCACTGACCCAAGCATTAACGCTGGGTAAAGACAAAAGATTGACTATGTACGCTGACAGCCCCTATACTGAGAAACCTAAGCAACTCCATTTTACTTAAGACCCTATCTCAGTTCTGCAACTTATCTCATGGCCGACTTTAGCCCCAATGCTAGGAATTTATGACAGAAAGCCGTGTACAAACAATTCTTGGAGCCATAGATGGCATCTGCTTAAGGCAGGTGTTAGCTCGCGAGTGACTTTGCCCCTGAGTGACCATGGGCTAAGAGTTTCAGTTAAAACCATATAATGTTCTGACCAATTGGTTCTTCAGAGCCCAGGGCAAAACATGCCATACATACTGTCAGTCCAGGTGTGACTCATAACCGTTTGTGGTCAAGCTATGGACCAAGGATATTTTTCTGTAGAGATCAACCAATCATATTTGCCCACCTTAGCTTGCTCTAAATGTTAACCAATCATGTAATTTCTTATGTAAAAGTTCCTTAAAGTTGTTTGTTCAATACTATACAAACTGTGCTGATTCTATGCTTGGGTCCTCTTAGCGTCACTGGTTGCCGAGTGTGCAGAGGACCAAGCTGGAGCTTGCAATTAACGACTCTTTGCTGTTTGCATTGATCGTGGTCTCTGGTGGTCTGTGAGGGGGCATCCGAAAATGGGGTACTTCAATACTTTTGCCACAGCACACATGCACGCAGCCATATATAGAAAGCAGGGCTTACTGACAGCAGAAGGGAAAACAATTAAAAATAAAGAAGAAATTTTAGCCTTGCTGGCAGTCCGGTGGCTACCAAAACAACTAGCTATAGTCCATTGTCCTGGATATCAGAAATCCAAAAACCCGGTGGCCTGGGGAAACAACCTAGCAGACCAAACAGCATGAGAGCTTGCCCTCCAGGTGGGTCAGATTATGGTAACAAGATTACCAGACCCAGGCCCTTGAGACCTCCCACAAACACCAAACTCCTGGGAACAAGACTTGCAGTAGATCAAGTCGCTCCCCATGACCCAGTTACTGAACGGGTGGTGGAGGGACTCAAAATGCAAGGTAATCTTACCCGAAAAATCAGGAATCCAAATACATCGGTCAACCCATATGGGGGCTAAAAAGATGGGAGATTTACTACACCAAGCCAGCCTAAGAATCCAAGGAGCAAGTCCAAAGATTGAACAGATTGTAACCAGCTGCAAAACTTGCCAACTGACCAATTCCACCCGACTAGTAACCCACCTGGAACCAGAATGAGGGAAGAGTGGCCAGGAACCTATTGGGAAATGGACTTCATGGAGGTAAAACCGGGCAAGTATGGTTAACAGTATTTGTTAGTCTTTATAGACACCTTCTCAGGTTGGGTGGAGGCCTTCCCTACCAAGCACAAGACGGTACAAGTGGTAACTAAGAAGCTACTGGAAGACATCTTGCCCAGTTATGGCCTCCCAGCCATGATAGGGTCAGATAAGGACCAGCATTCCTGGCCAAGGTAACTCAGGGATGAGGGTCCAAGCTTGGGGCAAATTGGAAATTACATTGTGCTTAGAGGCCCCAGAGTTCAGGACAAGTGGAAAGGATGAATAGAACTCTAAAAGAGACCCTAGCCAAATTAACCATGGAGACTGGCGGGGACTGGGTGACTCTGCTCCCCTTCACTATAGGGCTCATAATTCCCCTTATAAAATAGGACTGACCCCTGATGAAATTATGTTTGGAACTCCCCCACCTATTATTCCAAACCTGTCTGAGCTTTTACTTATAGAGGCTGATTGTCAATGTTCAATCTCCCTTCAAGCCTTACAGTGGACACACCAGGAGGTGTGGCCTCTCCTGAAAGCAGTGTATGAGACAGGACTTCCTCCGGACCCTCATCACTACAAGCCAGGAGACTGGGTCTACGTGAAAAGACACCACCGACAGGAGTCGCTGGAGCCCCTCTGGAAAGGATCCTACGTGGTGATCCTCACAACTCACAATGCTCTCAAAGTCAAGGGGATAGCCACCTGGATTCATTACTCGCATGCCAACCTAGCGGACCCCTGTGCAGTAGTGGAAAACTCTTTTGCTGAGACTGAGCCAGAGTGGCAAGTAGAAAAGATTGCAACCCCCCTCAAGCTTAAGTTGTACCGTGAATTGCAAAGATGATGATTCTGTATCTAACTAGCCTGGGTATGCTAGGTGGGGTTGGTGGAAGTCTCCACCAACCTTATAACTTAACCTGTGTAATAATACAGAAAGGGTCAGAAATAGTCAACTCTATTTCCGTGGTTTCTCCAAAAGGACAAGGGTGGCCCCATCTATTCTTTGACAAATGTCGGCTGGCTGTGGGCAGCTGGGATAGAGGGGATTGGTCCACCGAGTTCAGAGGCAGACCTGCATGCTGGACCAGGAAGCTGGCTGCACTATCCCATCAGTAAAAGGGAGAGGACCTGGATGCAGGCATGTTATAAATAGAGCTGACCTCAAACGGACTCCCTTTTATGTCTTCCCAGGAGGAGGAAGAAATAGAAATCAGGTCCAAAATGGGGGGGTGGGGGCGGCAGAAGAATTTTACTGCAGGTCATGCGGTTGTGAAAGTACAGGGACTGGCTACTGGATTGCCCAGGAAAAGGATCTGATCACTGTCACCGGAGGCAGCATTCCTAAGGACCCACCTGGGTTGAGTGGACCTTTGATCGGGTCTTGTTCCTCATGTGCAACCCAGTAGTGATCTAATTCACTGAAGAGGGTAAAAAGGTATGTTGGCTAGGAAGCAGCCAGACCTGGGGACTAAGACTGTATCCGAGTAGATATTGTTCACAGTAAAATTGATTGTCTGGCCAAATCATCCTCCATCAGTGGTGGGTCCTAATATAGTGTTGAGACCCGCCTCAGATAGGAAACCTGGAAATTAGACCATCCTGCCTACCCACAACCCCAAGGTGACAACAAATCTAACATCCATGCCCAAACAGCCCAAACAGGCCTGGACACACGGGCCAGAGCAGGAAAGTGAGCAAGACCAACACTTGGGGGGCCCATTATGGAAGTTATTTGTGAATACCAACATGGTCCTGATATCTCAGAATCTTGCTGGATGTGTTATGACATGCAGTTCCCCTTTTATGAAGGCACCGCAGTCACAGACAACTTCTCCACCACTTCAGATGTTAAAGAATCTCGGTGGCAACAAAAAAGGAATGTAAAGTTAACTGTCCAGTTAACAAAGCCCATTGGCTTTGTTTAGGAAGGGTACCCTCCCAATAGTCTCGTTTGTGTAACAATACCTATGCACTGGGACAGAAGCAGAAGGAATATGTAATTCCTCCAAAAAATGGATGGTGGGCCTGTTCAACAGGATTAACTCCCTGTGTACATGTCAGGGTTTTGAACCATAAGGATGGTTTCTGTGTACTTGTACGGCTGGTCCCATGGCTAATCTATCACTCAGAGGAAGAGGTACTACTGCAATTGTCGGGGACTCGACCACCTCATAGGATAAAGAGAGAAGCTATTACTGCCCTTGTTACCATTGGAGCCATGTTGGGACTGGCTGGACTAGAAACTGGAGTAGCCTCAAAGGGCATGCACAAAGCATCCTATGCAAACCTCCAGGCAGCTATAGATGACAATATCAAGGACCTAGAAAACGCCATAGCTTGGAACTCAAAAAATTAAATCCCCCAATGACAAATCTTCAAAGAAACAACTGCCCAATAAATAAATGGGCTAAAGACTTAAAGAGAAAGTTCTCTGAAGAGGAAAGAAGGATGGCCAATAGACATATGAAGAAATGCTCAACCTCTCTAGCCATTAAAGAAATGCAAATCAAAACAACATTGAGATACCACCTCATTCCAGTTAGAATGGCTATAATCAAGAACTCTAATAACAACAGATGCTGGAGGGGATGTGGACAGAAGGGAACCTTACTGTATTGTTGGTGGGAGTGTAAACTTGTTCAACCCCTTATTTGCAATAACTAGTATATGTCTGAGTCAAGCAGAAAAGGTCAGATAACTTGATGTTAGGGAAATGAACCCTAAGATTGAAGAATGTAAAAATATATATGTAATGTCTGCTCCTGGATGGCTAGCAGACTCCACCCTCCTCCACAGCAAAGTCTCCACCCAGTACCTGTGTTACCTAGGCAACTGGGACACCTGGAAGAGGTCACATCTGCATCAGCTGAGGTCACATCTGAATTTGATGTGGCCACACCTTTCTCCGCCCATACCCTACATAAGGCCTAGCCCAGGCCCAGAGGCCCTCTCTCGCTGCTCTTTTCTAGCTCTGTTGGCTCTCTCTCTGTTCTTTTCTAGATTTCGCTGCTCTCTCTCGCTGCTCTTTTCTAGCTCTCTCTGCTCTTTTCTAGCTCTTTTCCCAGGCCTTTCCCAGCCACTTGGAGTGCCAACCTTGCCTGGTCCCAGCAGGTCTACTGAATAAACCTACCCCTTACCTGAATACCACGTGCGTGGTGCAGTTCTTACTCGGCTACCTCTTTTTAAAAACCTAACAATATAGACAGCACCTAACAGCCATTTTCACTTCTGTACCTTTGCTTGCTAAAAAATCTGCTAAAACCTTGAGGAGTGGTGTGAAAGGGGCAGAAAACTGGACTGCCCTCAAAGTAGGCAAGCACCCCCTGAATGAATTTATTAAAAGGCATGGAATAACATTAATGCTTAATGTAATAGAAATTAGAAGTTATGATTACTAACCACTCATTTTTGCTTCTGTATGAATTGCTTTGTGCTAGATGATTTTATGGTTTTTGTATGATTTTAACTGTGACTGGTTTTAGTTACTCAGTAGTGGAATGTCAGCCTGGGAGCCTACAGTTGCTTAGTAAAAGACTTGAAAGGCTTTACAGCCTTGATCATGGGCGCAAAGTCCTCAGAATTATCCCTACAGCTGCAACGCCCCTCCCGGAAGCCGGGGCAGTAAGGCCCTAGGGAAGAAATATAATGTTTTAAGAAACCTAAGCAACTCCATTTTTGTTTAACACTCCATCTCAGTTCTGGGACTTGACTCATGATCCACTTTAGCCCCAAAACTAGGAATTTATGACAGAAAGCCATGCACAATTCTTGAAGCCATAGATGGCATTTGCTTAAGGCAGGTGTTAGCCCCCAAGTGGTGTTGCCCCCCAGCCTCCTAGGACTAAGAGTTTCTGACCAACCTGTACTTCAGAGCCCAGGGCGAGACATGCCATACATTCTGTTGGTCTGGGTGTGACTCTTAACCGTTTTCGGTCAAGCTATAGACCAAGGACATTTTTCTGTAAAGGTCAACCAATCATTATTTGCCCAGCTTAGCTTGCTTTAACTGTAAATGTTAACCAATCATGTAATTTCTTATGTAAAAGTTCCTTAAAGTTGTTTGTTCAATACTATAAAAACTATGCTGATTCTATGCTTGGGGCCTCTTAGCATCACCGGTTACCGTGTGCACAGAGGACCAAGCTCGAGCTTGCAATAAACCGGCTTTTTGTTGCTTACATTGATCGTGGTCTCTGGTGGTCTTCTGGGGGTCCCCGAATTCCGGTATAACAAGATATGTATTCAAATGTTTTTTTTTTCTTTCATGCGATTGTTTCTAACACATTTATAAGATTATTTCTTTGTTGCTTTGTATGTCCCTTCCCCACCATATAAACCCTGCTTTTACTGTATTTGATGTTGGTATAATTTGTGGAGGGGAAGGGGAAAAACAAATCATTTAAATAGGGATACAGGTGGACACATTGCAACGATGAGATGTACAAGTCGTTATGTCAAAAACGAACTTTACAACTTTAGTGGGCAGGAGAGGAGGGTTGGGTAGGGGGTGGGGGGAGTATGGGAAGGGATGGGAAGGGGAAACAAAGGAGGAGGCAACAATGCTTGATAAGAAATATACTCATTATCTTGCCCATGTAATTGTAACCCCTCTGTACAGTACTTTCACAATAAAAAAAAAAGAAAATAAAAAAATAAAACTTGATAGTCTTTCTCCAGAAATCCCATGACTCCTTAGTTGAAGTCCTGTTACAAAATAGAAGTGGGCTAGACCTGATACTCCTACAAGGAGGGCATTAGGAGAAGAATTCTGCTTGTATGCTAACTAACCATTCAGGAGTAATTAAGGAGTCATTAACTAGAGTGAGGGAAGGGTTAGCTAAGACAGAAGGAAAGGGAACAGCAAGAAGGATTGTTTGAATCATGGTTTAACTATTCCCCCCAAGGTTAACAACCTTAATTTTTACTCTATTAGGCCCACTTATTGTACTTTTACCTGTGCTTACCATAGGCCCCTGTGATAAATAGACTCATAGCTTTTGTAAAGGACATGGTAAATTCAATCCAACTAATGGTACTGAGGAGTCAATATCAACCCTTATACTCTGAAGAAATGGGAAACACATCTGAGGTTGAGGCCCAGGGATCATGATTGGCCCCTGAGTGTCTAGAAGAGGAGGGAATGAAGGACTAAGCTAACTCCATTCTAAAAGCAAGCCATCATTTCCTGTAAAACTGACCTCAGGTTGAACTTAAGGGACAAAACAGTTATTAGAAAAACCAGTTCTTGGAAGGTTCTCTGAAAGTCCACAATCGAAACTGCAATTATACCCCTAGCAACCGCCAATTCGACAAGGGTTGAGAAACAATCATAAACACAAAAGTTGTTTGTTTGTTTTTTTAAAGTAGTATGGTCAAGCCGCATTCAAACCACAGTACGTGGGTCAATGGGACACTGACAAAACCACTTCTGTAAATGTAAACCAATCATGTAACTGCTTGTGTGGAAACCCCCTAAACTTGTTTGTTTAATACTATAAAAGCTGTGCTGATTCTGCTCAGGCCTCTTAGCATTACGGTATACTGAGTGCGGGGAGGACCAAGCTTGAGCTTGCAAATAAACAACTCTTTTGCTGTTTGCATTGGTGGTGGCTTCTGGGGGTTGCTTGGAGGTCTCCAGTTCAAGTCTAACAACATGTCGAAGACCAAACTTTACAATTTTGGCGTGGGAGGGGGGCGCGAAAGGGGGGGGAGTATAGGAGCGCAGGAATGGTAAGGGGAAACCAAGGAGGAGGCAACAATGCTTGATAAGAAATGTACTCATTACCTTGCTCATGTAATTGTAACCCCTCTGTACGGTATTTTCGCAATAAAGAAAAGTATTAATAAAAAAAAGGAGTGCTCCTACCCCATCTCTCAAAAAAAAAAAAAAAAAGGCCTTGGTAGGAAAGTAAATCTCAGTCTTTAGTTATGGCTACTGTAGCTTTTCCAGGCTTATTTCTTCTTCAGAAAAATTCCATTCTCCCAGAAGCTACTCTATCAAGAGCTTCTCAACCATGCTATTAATGTGAAAATGAAAATCTGCTTTATAGAGGCAGCACTCATGGGAAGTAGCACGCTGGCTCAGTGAGCTTCTAAGACTCTTGATTACCAGGAATTCCTGAAGCTTTTGCAGTTGCTAATGTAGCTTCTTGCAAAATAATGAGATTTCAACCTTTTCCAAACATAGTGGTTTTGCTTTTCCATAGACAAACTTTAGCACACCTTTTTACATTTCTAACTCCAATTTCCTCTGGCCTTCTTCCCAGAAACTTGTCCTTGAATTACACCCTCCATTTGCTTTTAATCTAGACATCAAAATAGCAATAATCATTCTATCAGATAATAGATGATGTTCTCAAATATATAGGACAGGTGGGATGCATGTCTACTGTTCAAAGGTAAAAGAACATGTTTATAAAAAGTATTGCCTTTGCTACAAATAACTTTCTTTCCATGTGGGCCTACAAATCACTTAAAAGCAGAAGAAAAGCCCAGCATCCTTAATTTTGTTTTGTATTGCCTCCTTTGTATTGGATCTGAATTCATTTAACTCTGAACATATTAATTGTTTGTGTACAAATTAGTAATACCTCGTGTATCTCATCCCCCTTCATGCCTGGCACAACGAAAAAGGGATAACTGTCCCATTACACACCCACAAAAACAACTGAAAAGTCTCCAGCCACCTTAAAATTCCAGAACAACAGAGCTTCTCAGATATGTTACAAAACAATATGATGACCTCCAAGAAGGACAAATCATCTTATGGGAACTAGGTTGTCACCTCACATAGCAAAGACTTTTTGAAATTACCATGAAGAGCCAGCACTGAGAAAATGCTCAACCTGAACTCACTTAGAAAAAGATTGCTTAATTATTACCCTTTGCTCCAGTTCTTCTTCTATTTAAACATAGTAAAGCTTATGTCCATACCCACAAAATGTGTTTAGTTGCTTAATACATTTGCCTTCCTTACATAGCTATGTTGAATGAAATACCTTTGGCCTTTTCATTTTTATTAGTCATTGCTTTCAGAAAGACCTGACATATTGAAATAATCAGACATAAACCTCTGGTCTAGGAATCTGGAAACATAATGGTTAAATAAAAATAAGAAAGCATATAATTTAACTTTTTAATTACCTGTAATTTTTTTAAGTATATGTATTACAAAAGTCTTTATTTTATGATAGATTAAGATTTCATAGATAGTAAACTTTGATTTCAGAAAGGGAAAAGGCTTGCTGAATTCTGATTTCTATAGTTTTCATAGCTTTCTACGCTTAAGTTTAGCTTTCTTTTAACATATTGGTCTAAAAAATTGCAATAGACAAAAACACAATCGTAATGTCTGAAATCTCTGCCAATTTATTTTGGGGGTTCCATAAAATTTTCAAATTTCTTCTCTTGTTTTATGAGAATGCTTAATGACTCTCTAACTGATGGCATGAATCCTTGGAGGATATACATGAACATCCTTCTACCTAGAGTTTGTCTCTAAAAGAAGCACAATGCTTGCTGTCGTAACGTGCATAAATCTTTAAGATTTACAAGAGGAATAAAAAAGAGTAGCTTTTCTTCTCTCTACCAGACCTTGTCTTAATTCTAGTTTTGTTTTTTTTCATTTCCCATCTGAGAACTTGTATGCTACTAAAACTTTAAATTCAAAGGAGATATACACTAAACCCCAGTATAATGTGCCATAAGAGTTTTTAATACAGAAAATAAATCTGAACTCATGAGTTAAATCATCAAACTTAATTTCTTAGCCTGAAAAATAGGAGGAAAACAATGGTAGATTAGTGCTGATGTGTGATCATAAAAATAGAATCTTGGGGGCTAGGAAGGTGGCTCAGTGGTAGAGCACTTGCCTTGCATGCCTGAGGCACTGGGTTTGATTCCTCAGTACCACATAAGCAAAAAGAAAAAAGCTGGAAGTGGCTCTGTGGCTCAAGTGGTAGAGCCCTAGCCTTGAGCTGAAGAGCTGAGGGACAGCGCCCAGGCCCAGAGTTCAAGCCCCACAACCGGACCCCCCCCCAAAAAAATAGAATCTTGTATCACTAAATCCCAATACATAGCAATCTTACAAGCATGAAACATGTATAAATATCTTTAGAATGTTAAAACTAAATGACCAAATCCAGATATTTAAAAGTTGGTCTTCTACTATTTCTCTGTACATAATCTTTGTTTTTTCTATCTACCTTTTTTGAAGCTTAAGAAAATTCTAGTTCTACAAAGGAGGAGGTAACAATGCTGGATAGGAAATGTACTCATTACCTTACTCATCTAATTGTAAGCCCTCTGTACAGTATTTTTACAATAAAACATATAAAAATAACTGGAAATAAAAGAAAATTTCAGTTCTAGCAAATTATAGATTAGACACAATTATTCTCAATTTATTTCTTAAACTGTTTGATATCACCATATAATCAGCTTTCTGTCCTCTTTGTCATTCTCCAATACCTTAATGATTCTTTGTGGTACATGGATGTAATCACACAGTATGGAAGGAAAGCTAAGTAGAGAAATTAAAAAAAAATATGTTAGAAGTTAATGGTCATTTCCATCATCTATGGGGTCTGGAGTTTATTTGATTTTCATTTATCCTCTGGAAATGTGTGAGGTAAGGTCATGGTCTTTGTTTTTAAATTATATTCTTAATTGGCATTTTCTTTAGACTAAAGGTATCCATTTCAATAGTCATAGCTGTGTCCTTGAAAACCTGAGACATGTAGTACCAATAGCATATAATAACATTCTCAGACCCAATCAGTGCTGACAGATTCTTTAGGCATCATGTTGTAGTAGGCAGAGAGGAGAATCTCTGTAGTAATTGCTGTTTTTCTACAGTCAGAAAGCCAGTACCCCTAACACTAGCCACATCTCCACTAGCCTCATCATTTTTGCTGGTTAACATTTACCTGTGGCATAACTTTCTATTTTTTAAAAGAATTCTATTGTCAAGGTGATATTCAGAGGGATTACAATTGCGTAAGTAAGGTACTGAGTACATTTCTTGTTGAACTTGTTACCCCCACCCTCATTTTTCTCCCACTTTCCTTCTGCCAGAACTTCCACCCAGTTGTACAGATTGTTTCCAACATATTGTCTTGTGATTATCACTGTTGCCTTAGTTCACTCTTTGTCCTTTGTCTTAATATTTTGTTGATCCCCTTCCCTTCCTTAATTCAGATAAATGTATATAAAATACCCCAGGGCACCAAAATTGAATACAGTAACAACAGGGGATAAACCATAGGGAGAAAAATACAAAAGAAACAAGAAATCACATAGTACATTAAAAACAACAACCACAAAGGAAAACCTCTTGTGTCCATGTCTTGGAGCTTATTTTGCTTATATGATCATATGTACATAGCTATTGAGATTTACTGCATATCTGCTAGGATTATCCTAGACATATACTAATTATTACAAATGAAGAAAACCATGACACCTATATATTTTTTGACACCTATATTTCTTAGGTCTGGCTTACTCCACTTAATATAATGTTTTCCAAGTGTTTGTCTTTCCATTTCCTTACAAATGGGGTGGTATCATTCTTTCTGATGGGAGCATAGCATTCCATTACATATATATGTATGCATAGGTATTTGTTTATTTATTACATTTTCTTGATCCAGTTATCTATTGAAAGGTATCTGGATTGTTTCCAAATGTAATGCTATAAAGAACATAGTTGAGCTAGTAGCTTTAGTATGGCCTTGTTTGAGGTTATTTGAGTAAATGCTCAGAAGTAGGAATGCTGGGTCAGAGGGGAGCTCTATGTTTAGTCTTTTGAGGAACTTCCATACTGCTTTCCAGAGTTGTTGAACAAGAATTTTTTTTTAGATAGACACAGAAGCACAACAAATCAAAGAAAGGTTGAACAAATGGGATTGCATGAAACTGTGGAGTTCTGCATGGTAAAGGAAATAGTTATCAAGATCAATAGAAAGCCAACAGAGTGGGAGAAGATCTTCACAAGCCATACAATAGACAAGGGCCTCATATCTAAAATATATTTAGAATTCCAAAGATTAAATCCCTCAAAACAAATCCTCAAAGAAATAAGAGCTTCATTAATAAGTGGGCTAAAGACTTCAATAGAGACTTCTCTAAAGGGAAATAAAATGACCAATAGACACATGAAGAAATGCTCAACATCTCTGGCCATAAAAGAAATAAAAACAACATTGACATTTCACTTCATCCCAGTTAGAATGGCCATTATCAAGAAATCTAATAACAACAGATGCTGGAGGGGATATGGCCAAAAGAGAAGGTTATTACACTGTTGGTAGAAGTGTAAACTTGTTCAACCATTCTGTGCCATAACTCTTGCTTCATCCTCTAGTTATGCTCACTCTGGCTTATGCTGTACTTGAACTAAGTCTTCTAGGCTATAGACATTTTCAACCTTTTATTTGGAAATAAAAATGATTGATAATATATCAAATATTGACGAAAAAGGCTGCAAAAGTGGAAGTTTTTACAGTTTCTATGGGGGTATTTCTTTTTATTCTATTATTATTAAAATTAGTAGTAGTGGTATTATCAAGGTGATGTGAAAAGGTGTTACAATGACATAAGTTAGGTAAAGATTGCATTTCTTTTTGAACAATGTCAACCCTTTCCTTGCTCCCTCACAGTTTTTCCCTCCCAGAGCACTCAGAAACTGCATAGTTCATTTTCAGCATAACGTCTAGTGAGTATAGTGGGCAATTTTTAAGATCAATCTTGAAATTTAAAAGAAAAAAATTATTTTGTATTCTCCTAAATTATATGTCTCCACTCATCAGGAATTAAGTTTATCTGATCCCAAATAGACAGTTGCAATGTAATTGTTCTAATAATTAATAATAATAATGTATAAGAAAAAAATGAAGGGATTAAAATTTTCCAATTATTCTCACAGGATATCAATCTGTCTTCTAAGCAAGTTCTCTAAGCATAACATTTCCTCACCTCTTAATTTAAAATAAGTTAGCTTCTTATTTATCAAACAGAACCAATTTTAGTGACTTATGTAGGAATGTATATTCTGTAATTATAAAATCATTTTTACTTTATTCTATCATAAATTAGTTTAGGAGAAATACTTTAGGTTCATGTATACATTTCTAAATGGGTGCATTGTTTTAAGAATATCTATCACATAAGATTGTTTTCAGGAATTAGTAAAAGTAATTAAATAAAGTGCCTAGCTATAACTGTTCAATGGATATTATTATTTTTTAAAAGCATTAACTTGAGCCAGGAGCCAGTGGCTCATGCCTGTAATTATAGCTACTCAGGAGGCTGAGATCTGAGGATCATGGTTCAAAGCCAAGCCCACACAGAAAATTCCGTGAGACTCTTATCTCCAATAAACCACCAGAAAAACTGGAAATGGTGCTTTAGCTCAAGTGGTAGAGGGCTCACCTTGAGCTGAAGAGCTGAGGGACAGCGCCCAGGCCCAGAGTTCAAGCCCCACAACCAACAAAAAAATAAAACAAAAATAAAAGCATTACCTGCACAGAAAGCTTTACTGAGAGATATTTCTGTAATCTCATATTTTTAATCGAATCAGGTGAGCATACTACTTGAGATCCTCTCTTTTAATCAGAAGAGATTGATGCTACCCAGTGGTTTCATACTAGAAGAGGAGGCAACACAAAAGAAAATTACCAAGTAAGAAAGATGACCTTGGATTCAAGATCATTAATAAGAACATGAAGAATGAAGTATCTCTGTTGAAAAGCTTAGATATACTAGCCAAGGCTATGTATAATATTTTTCTGTTTATATTTTTAGAAACATACTTCATTAAAATAGTATGTTTTCTGATTAATGAGGTTTTGGAACTATCTTACCTCTAGGGTTAAATAGGGTAAAATAAATTCATTGTATCCTCAATCCTGTTGAATACTTTAAATAAGTAGAACTAAACAAGATAAAGCAGTGTTGTTGTTTTTTTTTTACATGTCATATCAGAGCTAAAATTACAAACTTAAACCTCAAGAAGTTCATATATATGAGCCACATAAGCTTAGGTAAGACTGAAATGTATGATGGAGGCTATGACTGGAGCAAATATTTGAAAATCTATTCAAATTCTGTTTTAATTTTTTAAAGACACAGTCCGATCAAGTAAAATAAGTGAAATAAAATAAGGTAAGATTTGGGGAGCCCAGTTTAAATGATTGGTGTTTCACTCACTAAAATAAGGAGTTTTATTTTGTTTGAGCTTTTACGGAATGGTTTCTGAGGTCGTATTTTACACTATGAATATTAGTGCAATTCCTCCAGAATGTTGGAGCAGAGAATAAGGTCTTGCATTATTTTCAAGAAATGGCATTGTGTGTCTTCTGAGTGCTCTTATGATGAGAGGTTGCCAGATCTGAATTAACATTTATTTCTTCCTTCCATCTGCTTTCTATTCAGCATCTCATATTAAAGACTTTTAAAAAATCTGTTAAGCAAGCAGGAAGGTTTAAACCTTATTTTTAGTAGGGTCTATTCATTATACAAAGGTATTAATTGTGATTTCTTTGATGCACTTGGATACATTTTTTGATACTTTTTTACATTCCTCTTTTCTCTTTGTAAGCAAGTTTTGACATATTTCAATATTCTATTTTCATATGTGTGTATGAAGTCCTTCAACCATATTCACCATTCCTTTATTTTCTTACTAACTCCCATTCCCAAATGATAATTTATCTAGGTGAACACCTCATATTTCTATTTACTCTATTTCTAAAATGGCACATTTTAAACAAAGATCTTTTGTGTACATGTAATTACTTACATAGGTATTTTACTTACTTTCTCAGTTCTTGTTTATATTAGAAGTTGGAAAGTATTCTGAATAATGACCACTGAAAAAAGCTGTAGACTGATTTCCTTTTTTTTTTTGGGTCCGGTCATGGGGTCCCTCAGCTCTTCAGCTCAAGGCTAGCACTCTACCACTTGAGCCACAGTGCCACTTCGGACTTTTTTCTTTTTGCTTATGTGGTGCTGAGGAATCAAACCCAGGGCCTCATGCATGCAAGGCAAGTGCTCTACCACTGAGCCACCTTTCTGCCCTAGACTGATTTTCATATAAGGAATATTAATGACCTATTATATTTGTTTCTTTTTATAAGGGAAGAAGAATTGCTGCCAACTTTATTTTCATAACCTAAAATGTGTCTTAAAAAAAAGAAAACCATGTAAACAAAACAAAATGTTTAAGCTGTATAATTACTTCTCAACTTTAACTTTGTCAGAATTATGTTTTAGCCTTTCCTTTGAGAGTAAATAAAAACTTGGCTTAATAAATGTAATTTCCCAAAGGCATTAAATATTATTTGCTCCATATTACAGTCAGGCCTTACTTGTATTGGGTGAGCCCTTTAAATCATAGAAAGATTCAAAAACAAATATTCACTAAAGAATCTTGAGTTCAAAGTACTCCCAATTAGAATTCAGAAAAGAGATGAGTTTTTAAATGTAATTTTAAACTTGGAAAGAGAATCTATCAGGAGGTAATTGATTCCACGAAGGAGAAATAATGATTGAAAATGTACTGTCACTAGAGGATCCTCTGGAATATAAAAATGCATGGAAAAAGCAATAAGTAGGTTACATATTTGAGGGCACATTTGAAAAATAAAACTTGGTAGTGTATTCATTAGCAAACATCAGGAATCCTTAAAGCAGTATATCATTATTCAAACAGTGTTTTTCTTACACAACACTCTAAAGAGAATAATGGTGTAGCAAATAAATGTACAATCAATTAGATATGTCTTCAACTACATGAGTATATATCATTGCACGTGTTTTTATACCAGTGATTTTCAAACTCCATGTAAATACAGTAATTGATTTTACAAGATGTTTACTGTGATATGCTCCCCAGCATATAAGAACAAGGGGGACAATTATGGGTGCAACAAGGATCTGATACTTCCCTGTGCAATTTTACATATACATCTTTCAAGTTTTGGGAAAAGTAGAAACATTGATATGACTAAAGAATATTTATCTGTTCTTTGATCGTTAGCTCACTAAAGTAGAGAAGACGATGCTACTGAAATCAGAAATGCTATTCACCAAAAAGTAAACTAATACACTTGGGTAAAACATTAACTGTCTGGGACTTGTAATTTCCAAAATGAAAAACAAAATGAATTCTCTTGCAAGATTTGAGATTCAAGGGTTATTTTGTGAGCGTGCTTTCAAATGTCCTTTTTGATGACTAAATTTATAATGAATTTTCAATTTCTTGGAGTCTCTCTATGTTGGTCTGAGGCTCTGCTCTAATCACCCCTAGTGTGACCACTCTAATTATAAAGATAAAAATGTAAAAATATTAAAAATATAGAAAGACTTCATTCTCTCCTAATGTAACATTAATTCCTCCTCACACCTCTCTGCTACCAAATTAATCCTCTTGCTTCATATCCTTTGGCCTCTAAAGTCACTGTCCCCAATTCAAAAGACTTCATTAAATGTGATTTGAAATGCTGTACCAGTGTCTTCTTTAAGGGAAAATATACTAAAGAAGTAGATATAAATAGATGTATAAAATCGTATTGGAGAAGCTCAGAAGTGCTGCACTCAAGAAAAGCACGGCGATTGACAAGCAATTTAAGCTGGAGTGTGAAAGGATGCAGAAATAACAAGATTTGCATGAAAAATATTGAGATCATGAGAACATCAAATTTAAACGAAAAACTCATGTGCCTCATGATTTAATCATGAAGGCTGACATTACTGTTATAACTTTCAATATCCTTGGCTTTTGAAAAGAGTTCTATAATGAGGGTGGAGTATATCTGTCTATACAGACAACCAGACTTATTTTATCTAGCCAGCTCATTACTATAAGAACTAGGGTTAGAGCATGTGTGTGAGTGTCTGTGTGGAGATCACAATAATTACCACTGATAAAATGTTTTGGTTGGGGTCATAGGCTTACAACAAGAGTAAAATTAAACCAAACAAGAAACACTGTATAATTTAAACAATACAATTAACCAAATCACAAATATTGGGAAGACTGTTAGTTTGCTGTTAACAGCTATTTATCTTAAGAAAATTACTAATTATTGGTCGGCAGAAAGGATCGAGATACGGTCCTTATAGAAATCATTTAAAGGGCTCCATATTAGCCTAGTAAGCTTCATTTCCCACAAATCAAGCAACTGACTTAGAATAGGTCTTATTTTCCTTTCCCTTTCATTTTTTTATAGCATAATAGGTGGTCTGAAAATCTAGTTGCACTTGTTATCTCAGAGGAGAAATGCAGCTCTGACTTCTGTTTATACTTTCATATCATACTGTATTGCTGTGAACTGGATGGCACTTCCAGTGGGACGCCATGTTTAGCCCATGAATGAGAAGACTGTCACAATCAAAAGTGCTTCAGGCACAAACAGATTTGAAACAATCTTCCTACTGACTGGAAGAAAAAAGGCTGGTTCTGAAGATCATTAAAGGTTCCATTGATGTGGTTTCGGGGGGCACACATTTAGATTTTCAAATGTGTTTTACATTTGGAACAGTTTTTTCTGGCATTAAAGCTCAGTTGCTTTCCCTGAGAACTCTCCTTCTTGTCATCATTTGCAAAAGCTTTCACAGAGAACTTACTGTTCCAACTGGGAAGGAGGTGGGAGAGGTGGGGAACGCAAAGCAGGCGATTGAACTCCCTCTCCTGACTCAGAGATGCCAGGATCTCCAGCTCTGCAACATTAGGCAGAGAGTGAAGCACAGAGACTTCAAGGACCACCTGCAGTGTCCCAGAAAGGAAAAAAGGGGAAAATATAAAACCTTTATGGCATTTAAGTATGCCACCACTCTCTGATTTAAAAAGTAAAATGAGTTAGAATCAATAAAAATTAGATTGAAAGTAATTAAGCAGCCCAAATCTATGCCCTTTATTTTTTGTGTATGTGTGTGTGTGTGTGTACATGCGTGCGAGTGTGTGCATCTGTCTGTGTACTCATTTTTTAAATGATGTTTTGTTGATCATTGTAAGACTATCTTTTTCTACAACATTTCACTGTAGGGAAATTAGTCCATGATGTATTTTGCTTACATTTTTTTCATCAATGTTATTGAGGGCATTTAGTCATGCTGTAGTCCATGATTGCCATGCCAGCACAAATGGTGGACCAATGGGATAATAGTTCAATGCTAATAATTAGTGTACTAAATTCTTCAATTGAGTTATTATACATAAAGCTAAATTTTCCTGTTCCTCATATAAAATTATTAGTAGAAATGAAAGAAGACATTTCTTATCTTTCCTGGTGCTGAATCTTTAAGCCATTGTATGAGTTTTACTATTGATATAAAATTTTACATTCTCCATATGCATTCAAGCCTATTTGAAAAGAAATAGAAAGTATCTCCATTTCAACCAGTGTTCTTGGGACATATAAGAGAGAACCAACAGCAACAACAAGGCAGAGCAGGTGGGAGAGAGAAGGAGTACAAATTTCCAATTTTCTACCTTCTGTTTTCATTTTTTTAAAAACAACAAGAAAGAAAAGAAAATCCATCGTTCATCTGGTTTATTCTAATCCTTCACTTTCTGCACTTGAAACTGGAGATGGAGGATATATTCATTTGTTAGTCAACCAGTTATTCATTCCCCCAGCTGTGACAGTTTTTAACTAAATGATTAGCAAATGGCATACTAGCCCCTTTTCAGCTCTGAAACTTTTATCATATATGTCAAATTTCCAAAATATAACATAATTTGTAAAAGTTAAACCAAAACTTATAAAAGTAATAACTGAAAGACCTCTTTGCCCAAGACCTCCATTTCCATTTCTTAATTGTTGCAACAAATGGTTCTTTAATGTATAGCCTTCAGGATCTTTTTTCTTATAATCTTCCGGGGTTTTCTACAAACATTTCCATTTTATAAGGTCTTCCTACGCTTTCCATATTTACATTCCGCACAAATGCTACGTGAATTCCATATCAAGACTCACTCAGCTGCCATGCTGAATCTGAGCCAGCTTCTACCAGCTTTACATAGTGGGAGCCCCGGGAAGGAATGTCTGTGGGCTGCACTGGAAATCAAGCCATTCTGATATTGTGATATACAGATCTCCTCCACACCTTCTGACTCTGCTCCTTCCTTTTTGTTTCTTTTGTTCTCCTAGCATTTCTTTGCAAATACAAAAAACATAAAACAGAATTTTGTGCTTCCCTGAGTATATTTCTTGTCTTCTCTTCTCTTTTTCCTTTAACTCCATTCTCTTCCTTTTGAAGTGATTTTTTTAAAAAAGAAAAGTCCCACACATTTCCCTCTCAGCATTTTCTTCACTTCTGAAAGACTTTTTCCATGACTTTTAGCAAAAAGATTCTCTGCTCTTCTGCAGACTTTTTCCAGAATGTTATTTTATTACTGCCATAGACATTTATAGTAACTTTAACTAGTAGCTTCTTATGTCAGAGAAAGACACAAGCCATCATTGTTTTCTCTACTTTTCACATTGTTCAGCTTCTTGAAATAGAAGATATTAGCATAGTCATCCTTTCCACCCATTCAAATTTAATAAATCATATGCTACACTGTAGAGTATACTGTTCATAGCTTTATATTTTTCTTTCCAAATCTATTCCCTTATTCTCCATATTGCCACCTACTTTGTATTGCCCTTATCCAATCTCTGACTTACAACAATTTTTATCTTTTCCCACCAGGTAATGAAACTTTCAAATTCAATCATTATATTCCTCTCCTTACCTACCTTTTATATTCACAAATAAATCTGATAAATATATATGCACTGGTGAAACCTAGTTCTCCATCAACTGACAAATATTAACTTCCTTTTGTCAATTCATTTTACATAGGCAAAAATTTTACAAAATGTGTGTAAAAGAAAATAAATTTCAGAACCTACCTAACTCATTCTTGATCTGCTCTCAAAACATTGCTGCTAATATATTTCTCTCTCTTCCTTCCTGTAATTGTCAATTGCATACCTTTTTAGAGTGAATTATCTCATGGTCGTTCCTTCAAATTCCTGTGCTTTATTTATAATTTTAATGTTTTAAAAATGAGTATTCTTCTGTGCTTTGTCAAAAATTAGCAAAGAATAAGGGAAATTACCCTGAAATTGCCAACAAAAGGTGAAATGGGAAACTAATAATATAATAAACAGCAAAAGAGTGGCTTGCATAAAATAGCATGTAAATATGTGACGTACGTGAAACCTTAATCAGAGGGCATGAATGTTTCACCAGTTTCTTTGACTTGATAGGAAAGTCATACTAATAAACTAAATGAATGGCATTATATAACTTGCCAAAAATCATTATATATGATTGCTGTAGTCAATCTTAAAAGTTTGGTAAGTGTGTGTGTGTGTGTGTGTGTTTGTGTGTGTATCTGTGTGTGTGTGCGCATGCATGCTCAGCCCCTGGGGTTGTTTCCTTAGTTTCTATGCTCAAGGCTAGCATTCTACCACTTGAGCTACAGCTCTACTTCTGGCTTTTGTATGGTTAATTGGAGATAAGAGGCTCACAGATTTTCCTCCCTAGGCTGACTTTGAGCTATGATTCTCAAATCTCAGCATCTAGTGTAGCTTGATTTACAAGCATGAGCCACCAAAGCCTGGTTTTGTCATAGTATATTTATATTTATGCCTGAATAAAATTACAATATGATTAAAAACACATAATACACAGAAATTTTCAGAACTGTCAGTAGTATACTTGTGTAATATGAATGATAATGTGATTGGCCTTTATTTTATTTTATTTTTTTGTAATCTACATGTGTAAGAGAAAACCAGGACCGGAGTGCTTTTTCTACTGCCTGTCATTTGCCTTCATTTCCTAGCTTGACTGGAACTGGTCCCTTGTGCCTAAGCTGTACTTGGTACAGCTCTCAATTATGCAACATTTCTTGCTACACTGCAGCTGTGTATATTTGCCTGTCAGCCTTACTAGACAGGGAGATAGAACAGGATTGATGCTTTTATCTTTTCATTTCTCCAGCACATAGCTCTAAGATTTTCTCAGAGAAGGTTTGATAATATGGTTAGGTAAAAGGATGAATGTGAGAGTGAAACTGGATGATAGCAATGTCTCTCTCATTCTTTTGTTAAATAGGAAATAATAAGAATTAATGGATCAAATTGTTCAAGATTTATATCCTTCATTTAATATTTTTGTGTGGTGCCAAACCACAGAAATTGCTCAAAAAAAGCATTAGAAAAAAAATAAGTCTGTTTAATTACTGAGAATAATCATTAGGAGTAGAGTTTTGGTTCACTATAGGAATAATTACAAAAACACTAATATGCTAACTGACATGTGTACAGTTTGGATGTTTATGTCCCACCAGGATTTGTAAGCTGTAATGTTTACCCTCAAAGTGACACTATTAGCGAGTTGGCCCTTTGGAAGACAAGTAGGTCATGTCCCTCTTGTTTGTTTTTATTTGTAAGTATTATTAATTTTATTGCTATTATAAATATGATATATAGAAGGATTCAAATTACATGAGTCAAGTAATAAGACATTTCCTTTTGTCAATGTCTTCTGTTCCCTCATCCTCTCCCAGCCCCTCCCTCCCATTTCCACCCACGAGTTGTATCATTCACATCTGCCAGTGTCCAGTGAGCAGCACTGCTGCACTTTTTCACCCTTTTTCCTTCAGTTCTGCACCCTCTCCCCCACCCTGCTGAAGATCTACATGGGACTACAACATACATAAAGGAATGAAGACATAGACCTTTTAAATAAGATCAGTGACTTCATATAAAAGAAGCCTGAGAAATGTCCTTCGCCCCTTCCACCTGTGTCAGCTCAGCAAGGAATTTTTCTCTAGGAAATAAAAAGAAATTGGCCTGAACTAAATACTGATTATGTTGGGACTTTTTTCCTGAATTTTCTTTGCAGCCTCTAGTATTATGAGAAATAAAGGTCTGGGGTTTATTAATTCCACAGTGTACAGATTTGGATAACTAAAATGTAATGAGCCATTTAAGCACAATACATAATATGGATTATATTATTTTCTCCATTTTTCAAAAGAGAAAACTAAGGCAATATGTGTATGGTAACTGTTGAAGAACATAACTGGTTAAAATGAACTTAATGGTAAGCCAACATTTTCATTGCCAGGGGTGATCAGAATATCATGGTACCACATCCTTTACTCTTAGCATGCTTTGTGATTCACTTCTATTTTTTGAAATATGAGACTAATAAGTACCTTTCCTCCGAGGTTCTTTATCAAAGTAGAGTCATGTCTATTTTGCTCACATAGAATCTAAGGCAAGAAAAAGTTGTCCTGCAATTCTGACTTTTTAAACACATTTTTTATCATAAGGAAACCTAGGTACATTTGTGAAAAGGATATTTGAGAATTAGAAGATATAATCCTGATGTCCAGTTAGTATGTCAATAGCAAAGAAATTCTAAAACATAAAAATCCTGCTTGGAGCACATTAGCTTTCTTTCAGATTCTGTGAAAGGTATACTAGTTTCCTCAGATATTTATATGGTTAATATTTCATTCCCTATTCTCTTCTTAGCCATACTTTAACTCATCTTTTTTATACTTAACAAGCCACTTTATACTTGTCTTCATGCTTGACATCTAAAGTTCTGATTAATTTCTTTTACCTACAGTGAATTCTATGTTCAGTTTATAACCATTTGCTACTAGTCAGGACATTTCTCATGTTACTGTTTCTCACTTCCAAATGTTCCATTGTGTCCCCATGCCCCATATAAACTGCATTTTACTTTCTAGGACCATTAACATCACACTACTTATCAATCAACTCACTTTTTCTTGCTATCTCCTTTATTTGTCAGGATAATTCAATTTAAAAAATACTTATTAAGTATCTAGATGGAGAAGGTATTTTGGAGGAATTCATAGAGGGACAAACATCTTATATACTTTCCCTGGAGACTCAAGTACACACTGTAAAATAAAGATTCTGTCATATTCTACAATATAGATATATAAAATATTATGAAATATTAATCTACATGGAAAACTGTTCCAAAAGGAAGAAAGTTGTGTTGAGATTTGGAGTATATAGACAAGAAATGTGGGAGCAAGTGCTAATAATCCACTTAGAAGAGAAACTATCAGCAAAGAAAGAGTGGTTGAAAAGGTTTTGGCATATTCCACTCCTGCTAGACAGATAAAGATTGCAGTAGGGTTGGAATTATGGGTTAAGGGTAAAGACTGGTGAAGTACCAACTGTCTTGGTATGAAGTTGTGACTTTGTAGACTTTGAGAAGGAATCAAAATTTTCAGGGCCAGAAATCTAACTAACATGGTTAAGAACCCAGTCTAGGAAATTCTCTTGGTATTATGGACAATAGACTTGTACAAGAGTCTTAAATGCAACCCAGAACAATACTTTTCATAGATTTAGAGAGGTAATCTCCATGAGATCAGCTGCAGTAGGAAGAAAGTAGGGATGAAAGAGGGGCCCTGAGGAAGCAGAATGGGCAGTTCTGAAGAAAAAAAAATGAAGAAGAAAAACAGTAAAAGATGACACTACGTTATGCTTGACCTGCACATAAGAGTCCTGTTAGAATATCTCTGACAGTCTTGACTTTTCCCTTGGTACTTTTCTCAGAAAACCTTTCGTTTTAGTCCTAGCCAGCAGAAGTCAAACATCTTCTATACTAATGACAAATTGCTGTAGAAAAGTTCACAATGAAAGGAATACCACAATCTCATCTTAAAGTTGGGATAATCCTAGAGCTATAGTGTAGAGAGAATACTGCTCTCTTTCTTTGTACTAAAAAAGAAAATTTGAGATCGAGAAAATTAGAAACAGTCAGAATCTAAAATACACAGGATCTAAATAAAATAAGTAAATATAAAATACAGGTCCTAAAATATTCCCAAGATAACCTAAGAATTCGTTTGTTAGTTGACAGCCAGTATACATAGCACCCTGACACAAAATGAAGGAACAGACAAAAGAGAAACCCTGAGGGAAAGGAATCCCAAATGGTGATATGACCAAGGACAGAAAGAAACAATTCTATGTAATATGGCTCACTGGGAGCACTCAAGACCTATAAATAATCTACTTCTTTAAATGTGACTCTAGCTTCAAGAAAGTGAAGTATATGATTGATAATATGGAAAATTATTTCTTAATACCTTTCTAGAATTTACACCTTCAGACACATTATTCGGTGCTTTCTTATTCTACCTGCCATTGTCCTCTGTTGTAAAATATCAAGTTTTTCTATTTCCTCCATTACTTTTCAACTTATTCAATGTTTAAAAAAAAAAATTGGCCTGGCGCTGGTGGCTTACACCTATAATCCTAGCTACTCAAGAGGCTGAGATCCAAGTATCACAGTTCAAAACCAGCCCAGGAAGTCTTATCTCCAATAAACCACTAGAAAATGGGAAGTGGCTCTATAGTTCAAGTGGTAGAGCACTCACCGGGAGCTGAAGAGCTGAGGGACAGCGCCCAAGCCCAGAGTTCAAGCCCCACGACCAACAACAACAACAACAACAAAGATTGGACCAGAAGACACTGCTTTAAAAGTGTCTCATTCCAACTGAAAAGAACTAGTGTAAATCCTGATTTGCCTTTTTCTGACTAGGACTACACATCATTTTAAGGATTCTTCTCTCTTAATCAGCAAGTTAATTATTTATATCTAATCTTCATTCAGTACTCTTTTAGCATATATTTTGCTTGGTTAAATACTACTTTGTTCTGTCATTTTTTTTTTTGCTCTTCCATTAACTCAATTTCTGTTATACTTTTGTACCTCCTATGTCATTAATAAAAACAAGTTTTTATTTTCATGTTCATTTAAATACTTTTAGTATCTTTAAGTAGTTGTACAAAGGAGTTGTCATTCACCAAAGCGGTTTATAAAATAATGCATCTTGGTAAGTGTCACTTCTTTCAATATTCTCACCCATCCCCTTCCAACACACTCCTTCCCTTATTTATGTTAATTTTTGGTTATGTATTAAATTTTACTGTTTAACAAGTGGTTTATGTGTACAATGCATCATGACCTGTGTTATCACATCAACATTTATGCTCTATTACACTCTGGAATCCTCTGCCCACTACCATTCCACTCTGTCAGACACAAGCTTGTCTCAAATGTAATTTGCTTTCCTTGTATTTCTCTAATTGTGAGGAAGGAAGAAAAGGGAGTAGATGCCCCTTAAAATGAAATCTTCTATCTCTTTACTCTCATGTCTTTATTAGCTACTCAGGAAGTTGAGATCTGAGGATTGCAGTTCAAAGCCAGTCTAGGCAGGAAAGTCCCTAATTAACTTCCAGAAAACTGGAAGTGTAGTTGTGGCTCAACATGGTAGAGCACTAGCTCTAAGTACAAGAGTTGAGTGTCAGTACCCAGACTTGAGTTCAATCCCCAAGACCTACAAAAAAGTAGAAATAAAAAAATAGCATCAAGCAGTCAAATAAATATTACCTTTCATACAGAATTTCTTAGCCATTTTTGAAATGAGATTTAGTTCATAGTATCTTCTCTGTTTTTATTTTTGCTTTTGGAAATCTCAAGATACATGATGTAATTAATTTGTTTCTCTAGCTCTTCCAAAATTCTATATGTTCATCTATCATCATCTAATTGCTGACCATATACAAACAAAAGCTTACCAAAGTGTTTTTCAATATTTCATAGGCATTAAAACTAATCTTAATTTTCTACTAGGATTTTTATAATCCTCATCTGTTCTCGATTGCTTCTGAGACTAGATTTTCTTCTCTCCAAACTCATGACAATACTACCAAAGAGATGCTGTTGACATGAAATGAAGTTATCACCATAAAATATCAAATACTATTGGCAGGTGACTCAATGACCCTAAATTTCTTCTTTTGTGTATAGTCTCTCCTATAGCTTCTTTTGTTCCTCAATTTTTTCATTCCTCTTATATCTATTTATGGAACTATCTTACTCTATGTTCCCTCATCCACAATGAAACTGTGTTCCAATAATAATGATGCCTTCTGCCCCTTACTTCTATACCTGCCAAAAACCAACAGCAGCTGTGTAGAAAACAAAGAATAGAAAGCAATTGTTTTAAAGGAATTTTGTTATAGTCATCATTTCTTTTGGAGTCTTTTGAGAAATATTTTGTTTGTATATAATAGTGATGGTTATAAACATACTTGAAATTTCAGCACTTTCCAGTTATAGCTGAACAAAATTGCAGAAATCCTTAGTTTCTACTTTGAATCATGAATATGTTAATTACTGTAACTACCTAATCTACATATTAAAATACATTACTTGGATAATCCATGACTTGGCTTTTCTCCATTATGTTGAGAATAGGCTCTTCTTAAATAGGTGTTAAGGCTAATATCTGAATAAAATGAGACTTTTATACCAATATAACAGACTTCTTAGCAAATAGGCAGATAATGAGGATTAATGACAAATTGCAGCTTTGTAACAAAACAGTTTAAAACCTTTTTAGGGTTTCTTTTAAAAAAAGCACACTCTTTCACTTAAAGAAAAATAAATAAAAGAGAGAAGTTTTTATCAACAAAGAAACTCTTTGTACAAGTAGAAATGTTTTCTGCAGATATGCTTACCAAGTGAAGAAAAGATAATGCCCAAAATGTTCATTTCTAAGCTTGTTGGGTAAAGAATAGATTTCAAATGTTTTTCCAAAAACATTCATTACAAAACAGTCAGGTTTACATTTTTGAATTGTTAGTTACTAAGTCAGATAAAAAGTTCATATACCAAAGATTCTTTAGCTTGCTGTGAGCAAAATACTGTGTGTCAATTCACATTTGACACAGTAAAATACCTCTTAAAAATATTCAGAATTGGTCTTTTAAAACCAATTCAGGCATTCAACTTTATATATTCACCTGTATTCCTGCTTAAACATGAACATGTGGAAAAGAAGTTCACCAGGGATAGATAATATGCAGCAATTTGAAGCAAGGAAACATGACTTGACATCTTGTCTGGTTGCCAGAAAACCAAATAATAGACAGCTCACAATAGCAAAAACTGATGCTAGAACTGTTTCAGAGGATTATGTCTTCAAAGTGTAAGTAACCCTTTGAATCAATTTCTAAGATGAAATGCACAAATCTAAGCTTGTGTTTCATACCCAACAAATAGTAGAGGAAAAATAATTCTCACTATGCTGTTCTTGAGCTATCATCTCCATGATAGAGTCAGAAAATACTGGACCCAAAGGGATTAAATGTCTTTTGAAGTTGAGTAATCATTACATACTTGTACTATATATTTTTAGCCCTTGATCTGCCTTACAAGGATGGGTATATGTATTGGTTCTTATTCAGTAGCTAGCATATATCTCTTCCCTCACTCAGCTAGGTAATTTACTCTCCATATACAGGTAAGACAATAAAATTTGGAAATACCAATGTGTTGGAGGCTCACACCTGTCATAATAGCTACTCAAGGGTCTAAGATCTGAGAATCACTGTTCAAAGACAGCCTGGGCAGAAAAGTCCCTGAGACAGTTTTTTTTTTTGAGGGGGGGGGCGTTTGTTTGTTTTGATTTTTAATTTTAATTTCAAGGAGATGTCCAGAGAGGTTACAGTTGCATGTGTAGGGTAATGGGTACCTTTCTTGTTGAACTTTGTTACCCTACTCCCTCATTTTTCCCCCACTTTCCCTCCCTCCACCCCATGTTGTAAAGTTTATTTCCAACGTATTGTCTTGTGAGTATCCCCTGTTGTCACTGTACTTAATTTTGGTACCCTGTGTCTTGTGTACAAATTTATCTGAATTGGGGAAGGAAAAGGGAACAACAATAAGATAAGACAGAGAACAAAGGGTGAACCAGTGCAACAACAATACTCATGAGACTCTCTTTTAAACTTTTTTCTTTAATTAGTTGAATAAAGGAGGTGGCATTTAACAAAGCAGTTTGTTAAATACAATGCAGTGATCAGTGCATCTTGATCAGTGTTACCCTTTCAAGATTCTCATCCCCTTTTGATCCACCCCTTTCCTTACTTTTATTTTTGCATTTTTCTATGCATTTTTAAATTGTTATTGTAAAGATGACGTACAAGGATGGGTATATGTATTGGGTTACAGTTATATGTCAGTCTTATTGCTAATTAATTACCAAAAAAGCTGGGATTGGGGCCCTGGCTCACATGGTAGAATGTTAGCTTTGAGCAAAAACACTCAGGGACAGCAAGTCCCAGAACCCTACCTCCTACTCATCTACCCCAACACACACCTTGGAAATAGAAGTGAAAATTTCACAGCTGATGAACATATAGTACAACTACATAAAGATTTGTATTTGAAAGATATTTTATCATATTAGAATATTTTCATTATTGTATAACTATTATTAAGAAGCTTCCATGTCCTAAAATTCTAATCTTTAAAGATAAATAACAGTACACTTTTTCCTCACTCTTTCCTTACAATATATATATATATATATATATGTGTGTGTGTGTGTGTGTGTGTGTGTGTGTGTGTGTGTGTGCCCAATGACCTATATATCTTTAAAACATTAGTTATTAGGTTGTTTAAATCTAAGGAAATACTTCTTTTTCATCAGTCAGTAATTTTTTTCAACAGGCAGAAATACTCCTTATATTTTCCTATAATACTACCATTTGGTTTACATATTAATTTATTTCCCTTCTCTTTAAACCCTTTTAAGTATTTGAAAATGATAATGTCATGGTATCTAAGTATTCTATTTTTGCTTTTTCAAATATTGGACTTTTCCAATATATGATAGTTATTTGCATTTTAAAATGTTTTGCAAGCCCCTTGCCATTCTAATCTTGATTCTTTTTTAATAGAAATCATTTCATTGGGGTACCTAGAAATGAAAGTCCTATTCTAGGAAATCTATGGTGCAACGGAGGAATCACTATCCTAACTTCACCAACACAGTTGCATTTCCTTAAATGTGGCCCATAAAGAGATCGTTTGTTGTTATTTTTCTTCTGATTTCTTTCTTTTTAATTTTATTTTCAAGGTGATGTACAGAAGAGTTACAGTTACATATGTAAGTTAATGAGTACATTTCTTGTCAAACATTGTTACTTATTTTTCTCCCACTTTTCCTCCTTCCCAAATATCCCCCTCCAAGTTATAAAGTTCATTAGTTTTCAAACCCATTTTGATGGGTTTGATTTTCATGTTATGTTTGACACTATTTTTGAATATTGAGAAAAGAACATGACTATATTAGTGTCACCAATAATATTTTCCCAAGTAGAAAAGAATACCTTGTACAAGTAGTTAGTAAATATCTAAACATGTTGCTTATATAATTAGTTTTAGCTTTTTTCATATAAATAAGAAAAGGCCCAACAATAATAACCCTGTAGCGCTACAGTGGTCATCAGGGAAGGAAAAGATCCTTCCACTCTGTCATCTTTAGTTTATGTGCCTTCATCCTCATGATTATCGACTCAAAGTCACAACCTGGCTCCTGCATGGAATCCAGACCAGAAACTGGTCAAACAAGTCTGCAAACCTGGCACAAGATAATTGTACTTGTATATCTATTATTGACTAGAATTGTGTTACGTGGACAGTCCTAGCTGAAATACACCAAAGGAAAAGGCTAGCTATATGTGTGTGTGTGTGTGTGTGTGTGTGTGTGTGTGTGTGTGTAGTATATATATTTAGAGAGTATGTTTACCCTTATTCCATATGGAATATTAAAATTGTTCCAACTACTGTGGGCTACCCACACACTCATTTTAAAAACTTAAAATAAATGCTCTTGATAGAATGGAATAAGCAAACAGCAGTTGCTATCATTTAACTTTTCCATAATTAGATATTATGTTTTATATTATATTTTACAGGTACTGCTGCCCAGTCATTCTTATAACTATTGGCTGACCTTTTGTAAAATAGGAAGGTCTATTTAATGAAGCTATGATTATGTTCTGGCCTTGAAATTGCTTATAATTTTATATGAAAGATAAGAAGCAGGTAATACAGAAAAAAGAATATTTTGCTTTACAGGCTATATTTACATATTTATGTTTAGATAGAATTGTAGTGTTGTATTTGTACACAATAGATTCCTTTTGTTGTCTTCTCAATTGTGCACAATAGGTAACTTTCCTCCCCCTTGTATAAATACCTGATGAGCATTTTAATCCTATTCTGAAGATAGCTGATAATTGAACTTGGGAGATCCCAGCTTTTTTTTTTTTTTTCTTCTTCAATTTTTGGAAATTCAGAAGAACTTCTGTACAGAACCAGAGCCCTTCTCCACATCGTTAAGAATTGTGCCAGGTTTTCTGTTATATATTCAGTTACATCTGCTCCTTCCACACATTTGGGATACCAAGAACACAGATGTTCTTGGCTTGCAGCCATTTCTCCAATTGTTTCCTCTGCGAGTAAATTTTTCATTACACATTTATCAAAGCCTGTTGGTCCTCATTCCGAGTGCTAGATGAGCTCTATTGTAGCAATTGCTCTTCTGGTTCTACTTTTTCACTCATCTCTTTTATGCCATCACTGAGTAATAAAGGCTCACCTCAGAGATTATATATGAGCAGAGATCTTATCTGATTATATCTGAGCAACTTCAGTTCTATAACGAAAGAATCCAGTTGAGATGACAATGGTAGTTCTGAAGCCCAAAACATTAGAAAGGAGAATAAACAGTAACAATTGCAGGTTTTCACTTGAAAATATCATATACACAATGGAATTCTATGCCTCCATCAGAAAGAATGGCATTGCCCATTTGTTAGGAAATGGAAAGACTTGGAAAAAATATTAAGTGAAGTAAGCCAGGCCCAAAGAAACATAGGTCCCATAGTTTCCCTTATTTGTAATAACTAGTATATGTCTGAGACAAGCAGAAACAGTCAGATAAGTTGATGTTAGGTGAAATGAACCCCAAGATAAGGACTCAAATGGCTATTCTTTCTTGCTATTGTTTCTAACATATTTATAGGATGATTTCTTTGTTACTTTGTATGTCCCTCCCCCACGGTATAACCCTTGTTTTCACTGTATTTTATGTTGCTATAATTTGTGGAGGGAAAAGAAAATAAACAAATTGTTTAACTAGGGATACAGGTGGACCCATTGCAACAATGAGATGTACAGAGGTTATGTCGAAAAACGAACTTTACAACTTTGACGGGAGGGGGGGGACAGTGGAGGGTGGAGTGGATCAATGGTAAGCTGTAACAAACGAGGAGGCAACAATGCTTACCTTGCTCATGTAATTGTAACTCCTCTGTACTGTATTTTCACAATAAAAAGAAAATATCAAATACAAAAACTCTCATTGAACTTGTCAAAAATAGGAAAGTCACCCAGAGATACCTTCAAATAGCCATCCTCAGCTTGAAATTATTTTTCCATATTTCAAAGAAGAACATGCAGACTTATCTTTTCAATTAATTTTCATGATCAGAATTGTGAACACTGTAGTATTATTTGAGTGTTTGCTGAGACAACAGAAGAAAGCAAACAAATGCACTTTTTGTTTAAAAAAATTGGATTAAGATGCTACCTTGTGAGCACAAATAAAATACAGATCAGGTAAACAAGAGTCACTACTAGACATAGAGAGTTCTTCCTTCATGATAAGCCTTAAGATGTCTTTTTCACCCTGATATTTTTTTATATCATATCAAATGAAAGATTGATTGGGAGCACAATAAAAGGGGGGGTGAAAGAATTTTTCATAAGGGTTTTGTCAGAAAAAGAAAAGGAAACCCAAAGGAAAGAATCAAAATGTCCTTACACTTGAGTGAACAAACCCCGCTGATCAATAAACTTGTTCCAGAAGACTAAACCCTCCCACCACAGGAAGCTGCTCTGCAGGGGCAGGGACTCAGGGCCCTACACAAAGGGTGGGGCTTCTGTGCAAGCACCAGAGGTAGGACTCATGGGGAGTCAAACCCAGAGGAGGGAAATCTGCTACTTTAATCCTTTTCAAAATACTTTTCGGTTGAAAGGAAATGAAAATCACAATATTCCAAGCCTCCTCTCATTGCTGAAATTAACAATATTATTTATTATGGCCAAATGTGACAGCATCAGTCAGCCTCTTTAATTACTCAAATGAAACTATTTCACTTGATTTAGTGCTAATACTCAAGTGGGTTTAAGAAGTAATAATAGCTGTCCTGTGGGGAGGGGGGATTTTTAAATGCAGAGTAAGAAAATCTCTGCTGGTACCGTGCCTTCTATTAAAAAGAGGTATAGAAGCCTGCTGTCCCTGTTACAACCGCAGCTCACCATGTGGTGCAGAGCCAGTAATACCAGCTCTGTTCCCTGTGGAAATCTTTGGAAAGAAACAAAATTTCAAGCATCTTTTATATAAATTTGGATTTTAGGTATATACAGATATTTTAGGGCTTACATATGGATGACAGAAGATGATAGATAACTAATAGATACATAGAGTTGATAGATGCGCTGGATAGATGATAGAGATACTTGTTCATTATTTTGATATTTGCCGTCCCAGAAAAGTATGTTTCTCAACTCTAAATCTATTCTTAGCATCTCACAAAGAACAATAATTGTTTAGTATCTAAGTTTTAAGAATGTATAATGAGGTCTAGATATGTCAAGTGCAAAAAGTTCTCAGGAAAACGATCTTAACTTGTTTCTCTATCATCCATAATGATAGATAGATATGAACATAAAATTTAAAACCTCAATATATAAATATGTTCATACATGCATATTCATATGTAATATACACTTTAAAAATTTCATTGTTTTTATTATAAATAACTGTTTGAAACTATAATAAAACAGCACAAATGAACACAAAAAGTTGCCTAAGTCCTTCACAACATGATTTTAAGTGAATACATCAGCTGGAAATTTCTTGGGTCATAGATATAAAATCACAATGAAAACACAAAATATTCTAATTACTTGTTATGGTAAAAAGTAAATAGGGCACAGGATGATTTTACATCTAAATGAGTTATTCAATAAATGGTTTCCTTATCTGAACCACAATTAATATAGTAGCAGTTCAATTTTCCTTTCATCTATGGCAAGGAATACAACCACTATGCTTGCTATGAGAAAAGAACCACAAAGTAACTTCTATGAATGTTTTGCAAAGTTTTTTTTTAAATGAAAGATCCCATTTTAGGTAGGCATATTATTTGGGATTATTTACTCTACTGTATATAAAGTAATATAGAGAGATCTATATTGGGGTAATAGGACTTTCCCAACATGCGTTCTTGTAGCCCTAATTATAGAAGCATATCAATCTTCCTTTCTAGTTAGCCCTTCCCTCATCTAATAAATGAAGATAGTCAGTCATAGAATTCAGCTACCAACTTTTCGCTGAGATAGTCCCTTCATCCAAGTTGTCAACACTCTATATTTGCATTGCTAAAACAAAGGTAACCTAGAAACTCTTTCAAGGCCAAACCAATTGCCTCTTCTAAGGAACCTATATGATTGCTGAGAAGAGAGGGTCTCTTTTCTGTTCAAATCAATGTAGCCCTAGTCATGTTTCATGAAGAGAGGCAAGTATTCAGCAGGAGAGAATGGGAGTAACATATGCAAAAAGAACATCTTTCTACACAAAGAGAATGAGGAGATGAAACTGAAAAGAATGAGGAACTAAGCAAACTGTTTAAGATCCTGAATCCAGCCTAACTTATGGAGGCCTAAGCTAGTTTGAATTCAGCTTCTTTCACTTCTAAGGGAGGCAACTTTGACCAGCAAAGCCATAAGTCTATCTTCATAGACCTACAAATCAATCTATCTGAATAAGTGTACTCGAAAATGTATTTTCAATCTCCATAGGACAGAAATTCTCCATAGATGGTTACTTAAGACATCTTTTTCTGTTTCGCCTTTTCTTTTAAAAAGGATATGTAGGTGGGTTCAGGTCTCACTCAATATCTTTTGATATGACAAAAATAAGATTGAACAACATTTAGAAATCAAGGACAAGGCTGTAGCTTTGCACAGGGCAATACCCACAGTTTTGCAACAATGCCATGAGGTCAAACTAAGAAAAATGCACACGACATTCCCTTAGAACTAAAATACAAAAGAAGTAAAACAGAAAAGGGAATAGAAAGAGACATGTATCAGCTACAAACATATATCTCTGCAAATGCTCTCTCATTTCTTTCTTCTTTTCTTCATACCTACATCCTGACAAGTCAGGGCAGAGAAAAGACCAATGTACCAATGCACCAAGAGAAAAAGAAAAAAAACAAAAAACAAAAACCACACACACACACACACAACACAAAAAAAAAAAAAAAACTAAGCAAAGAAGGAAAGAGACGAGCTAACTTTCAAGATAATTACGTTCCTGCAGTCCTAAGGCATTCCCACAATTATGTCAAAATTAAAGTAAAAGTCACATGAAACACTTTTCAGATCTATGTCATAATCCCATTTGGGTGCCTGACAAACCTTGAGAAACCAGAGTGACAATTACTGATTTACCTTTCCAGACTGAAAATGGAAGTTGAAAGTTAAGTGGCAACATAAAGCTAAGCACCTGTGAGACTGAGTTTCAAGTCTGGACTAGACAGAAATGACAGAAAATCATTAAGAACAGAAGGCATTAAAAGGTCAGAAATAAATTGTTATCAAGCCTTGTTTGACTATTTTATCAGTCAGAACGTTTTTTTTCCTTTTTGCACTCTAGAGTGCAGTAGCATTTTCTTATCTCCAGAGATGAATAAAGATATTATCAGGGTTGTGTGAACATACTGATAGATTCTGAAGATGCTTTGTGCAAAATTCACTGCTTGCAACAAAATGAGGCTCTCAAATGGTTTTTATAAAAATAAACCACTTTCTTGTTCCATTTTTCTGGGATATTGCTTTGTGTAAAATTGCTGTGAAGTTTATCCTTGATGAGGAAGAAAACCACCAACAGCTTTGTATGGTTAGCTTTCAATGAACTAGGTGTGATAGACATTTTATCTCCAAGTCCAGAGTAAGTAAATTTATCTTCCTCTCCCCTTCCCTCCATTCAGAACTGTTCTTTGCTCTCTCCTTCCATCTTCTCATTTTCTTTCTCACCCAGTCCTCTCCCTTTCCAATGGGAAAAGGATGATGATTTCCCATCTCAGGCAAACAAAATTAGGGAAGACTTATACTAATCTCTCAGAAACAAAATTGATCTTCAACTAAATGAACATGTTACTGAATCAAAATATAGATGATCTGTGTTTAAATTGTGAAAGTGGATAATGATGGGTTAAGGGATTCAGTATAGGAAATGAAATAGCCTTAATCATTTTAGCAATTAGTATGTAATGTCCTAAAATGATTCACTAATCTCTCCACAGCTGGTATGCCAAAAAAAAAAAACATGGGGTAAAAAATCAGTCCTTAAATGTCATAGTCCATGGGAATTCACACTTTGAAGAGAGCTAAAACTTGACCTCTGGAATTATAAGACAGAATCTCTGAACAAACCCATGTGACCTATGGCTTAGTTCATTTTGAATGACATTATTACATTTTAATTAGAACTACTTAGGGTATTTTAAAATAGGAAAGTACATTTGCCAAGAGAAAAGCTTATTTTCAATAATCAAGGGACTCTTCCAGGGACTTTTAGTTTACAATCACAGAGGTCAGTGCATTATAATTTCTCAGAATCTATTAAACCAAAGATCTGTAAATTCTACTTCAATAAACAGGTCCAGACTTGGTTGTTCCATAAACAAACACACTGTCTGTTCATCTTACTGTATGAGATACACTTCTCTCCAACTATGTTACACCTGTCTGATATAAAAATTTAAATGCTTCCATAAGCAACCAAGTGTGTTATAGCCGTTCTTAATACTTATAGTATCATAATTACCTGCTTCATATAAATCAAGAAAGGAAAGAAGAAAAGAAAAAAGGAAGGAAGGAGAAAAGGAAATAGAAATGGAAGTAAAGGAAGAATAGAGAGGTCAGGGAAGGTAATGGAAGGGCAAGGTAGAACACAGCAAGGCAGGGCAGGGAAGGGCAGGGAAGGGAAAGGAAGGGAAGGGAAGGGAAGGGAGGAAAAGGAGAAGGGAGAGGAAGGGAGAAGAGAGAGGAAGGGAAGGGAGAAGGGAAGGGCAGGAGACTGCAAATAATCTTCAAGGATGACATTTTTTGGTTGACCATTCAAATGTCCACATGAGGATAGTTTTTTGTTGTTGTTGTTACATTAATGTACACTAATCTCACCACTAACCCAACACATTCCTAGCTCTCTACTTATCTTTCTGCATAACCAAATATATATATATATATGTATATATGGAGAGAGAGAGGGAGGGAGAAAGAAGGAGAAGAAGAAGAAGAAGAAGAAGAAGAAGAAGAAGAAGAAGAAGAAGAAGAAGAAGAAGAAGAAGAAGAAGAAGAAAAGAAAGAAAGTTGGGCAATCCTTATTTAGCAAGTGTCAAATGTTGTCTTCCTTTAAATTTTATAAGAAAGTATTAGGCCATTTTAGTATACTTTCATGTCAGAATTGGTATCTACCTACCTATAATTTGTTTGTACCAGTCCAAAATTTCAGAAGAAATATAACACTGAATATATGCAGGTGAAATGATTCCTACAGTCTTTAAGAGCTATAGGTAAGACACTTCTCAAAGCACTCAGGAATCTCATAGTATAATAATGCTCATTCATGGATATTTTTAATTCATTGAGTTAGTGTTGGGTAGGAAGTATTGTGACAAAAGATTTCTTATCAAATCATAAAGTAAAGAGGAGTTAGACCTATGGGAAATTATCTTCAGTCAGAAATAATGCAAATTGTTAATTTATGTGAAGGAAAACATATTATATTTGTGATACTCATTTAGCCCATTGCAGACGTATGTCATTTTACTTAGATTCACTTGTTTAATGTATATAGTGCACATTTTGCCACACAAATCTAGAAACAATTCAAAGATAAAAATAGCTTCCTATTTCAATTAACCTATCACACATGCTCAAGACATAATAGATTCCTATAAATGTATTCACTAATTTATTCACTTATCATATGAATAAATATTGTGAATCCTTTCTGGTGAGAGGTAAGTGTTCTCTCCCTGCTTTTTTGTGTTTCTGTTTTGCCTGGGGATGTGTTGAAGTGCCTGTGAGCCTCTATCATTGAAAGGAAAGAGATACTCACTCTTTTATAAACACAAGCACAATGTCTTCTCTTTACCTTAGATTCTTTTTCCCAACTAAATGGGTTATGTTGGCCAACTAAGTTTACTGAGAACTAGAATGGCACTGTTCATTGATCTTTAGTTACTTTAACAAAGGAGGAAAACAAAAATTCTGAAATGAAGAAAGCAATTCTCCATTCTATGCAGAGATTGTAGGAATTGGAGGTGAAGAGGACGCAGCTGCATTTCTTAACTTTTGAATGAAAAGTAATTATGCCAAGAGCCTTCATTTTAGATTGTCAGCATGGGCCTATGTCATACCCATCCTGGAACTCCCAAACTGAAGGTTTTAAAGGCCTCCTGCCTTTGTCATTGAGACACCTGTCACCAAGTACACTGAATCAGCATCTCTAGATGCTGGGAAATACATATTCAACACAAATCTATGTAAGATGCAACAGTGGGGAGGCTGGAATTTTTCAGAATTCTTTTTTAAAAAATGAAAGAAAAAATTTAAACCTAAAAAAAGAAGCTAAAGTTATGAGGAAATCTTCATCCTATGAAATATACTTCTGATTTGTTCCTCCCTTATTTGCAATTAAAATCACCAATCTCAATGTCAAGCTCACAATGTTAATTTCTGCAATTTTTGGGGGGTAATGAATTGACTATAAATAACTGAAAGAAAGCCTTAGGGAAAAATATAGATTTCTCCATTGTGTCTGTAGCCGTTTGATTATATTGCTAAAGCAGAGAGTACCTCTTAAGCCTTCACTTTTTAAATAAATACTTTTTAACAAAATTAAGACAATCAGTCATGAATCTTTCTCTAGGAAGGATAGTGAAAGAAAAAGAAACAGATTTTTCAGAATACTAGACAAAATTTTTGTCTTCCTTACATGTTATTTTCAAGTACATTTATTATTCATTCTTACCCTCTTGATCCTTGTCCTCTACCTTAGGATCACTTTTATGAATCAATTGCAAATATAAGGTTCATTTCAGCTTACTCAAGTATATCAAGATATTCAATTTATGATATCTGAATTCAAAAATGTGACATTCACCAACTACAAGTGCCACTTAGAAGAACTCAGAATTTTTGGTTCATTGGCTTCAATATCTTTCTAGAAAGAGGTTAATGTTATCTTTATAAGCTGTTAGTTATTTTATAGCACCCTTACATAAATATATTCAAGATCTGAAATAATAATATTTCCATTTAACTTATGTGGTAACAAAACCAAAATGTATCATATAGAATAATCTCTTCTAGGATGTGCTAAATCAAATCTCATAAAATGTAAGATTTTATGCAATATTAAAATTGCAAATAGAGTTCGTAGATTTCTCCAATTGTAACCTATTTTACCTTGACATGTCATAACTAGCCAAAAATATTGAAAAATATAAATTTCTTGGCTAAAAAAATACATAAAGAAGTCTTCCAAACTGTGCCTATTTTTCAATGTATTCATTCTAGTACCTTTTTTGTACATTTCTTATTGTAAAAATGCTGTGCAGAGGCGTTACAGTTACATGAGCAAGGTAATGAGTACATTGCTTATTGAGCACTGTTATCTCCTCCTTTGTTTTCCCCCTACCATCCCTTTCCTCCTACCTCCACAACTACCCCTGCCCTGCTGCAGAAGTTGTTAAGTTCGTTTTCAACATAGTGATTTGTACATTAGATCAGAGATTTAAACTCCAACTGAACACCAATAAATGAAAAAAATGGATTAAAAAACTGTTTTTGTATTGGTACCAGGGCTTGAACTCAGGGCCTTGAGGCTTGATTGCTCTTCTGGCACTCTGACATTTTAGTCACAGCTCCATCTGTACTTTCTGCTGATTAATTAAGAATCCTGTAGATTTTTCTGCCTAAACTGGTTTTCAGTTGCAGTCTTCTGATATAAGTCTGCTTAGTAGCTTAGATTACAGGCCGGAATACTAGAACACAGTTACATATAAAAGAATTCTTGAAAGTGAATACTTGTTAATCTGTCTTAAAATTAAAACTAAACGTGTTACCAAGTTGACTTTAATTTTCACTTATTTTCTTTTAGGTATAACAACAATCTATTATCTGACTAAAATATGTATATATATATAGTTTTTACTTAAATAATCTGTTGGATTGAATACATTAGTATAAAATTTTCCAGTCCATAACCAACGAAATTATAGATTTGATACTCTCTGATATTAAGCACTTGGCTTTACATTTCCTTCAGAAACTGTTTTTGAAGCAAGAACTCTCCAGCAAGTAAAGGAATTAGACAAATGGAAAGATTTTTCCCCTCATCTACTCTAGTAGTCGAGTAGTCATGCACTAGAAGATCCATCATCTTTCTTCTCGAAGCCACACCAAGTATATTCCAAATGTTATTCAGAGTTTCATTTAATGAATAGCTGATAACATATCACAAATGTATTCATAGTTAGGTATTGAAATTTACCTCTCCTTTAATATTAATGGATTTGAAGATGGAAAATTATAATACTAGATTTAAATACAAATAAATAACATACAGCTTTTCAAAAAAAAATCCTGAGTTTCACTCATTATTCTTGTAACAAAGTTGAAGGTTAAAAAAAGTTACACTGCATTCACAGCACTGATATGGTTAGGGCTAGGATAATTGATATTTCAGTTGTACCATAAAATGAATCATCATATCTTCTTTGTCATTATTTTCTTTTCTTGATATTGAAAAAATAATCTCTTATTGTATCTTAAAGTGTAAATGTTTTAGTGTATGTTAAGTAATACAATCATATTTATGATAATATATATAATGATATCTCAATCCCTGAAACTCAGGAATATTTTACTGTATGTGGAAAAAGAGCCTTGCTTTTTGAATTGGCTTAAAGTTATTAAGAAAGGAAATTTATACTAGTTGTCCAAGTAGGTCTCAGAATAGGTCCAGGTAGTCCTTAGAGTTCATGGAAGAGAGAGGTAGAAGGGCAGAATAGGAGAGATATAAAGATTTTACATTGTGAGCTCTGAAGTTTGAGGAATGGGTCTCTGGACCAAGGAAATGTAGGTTGTCTCTAGAAACTGGACAAGACCAAGGAAATCTTTCCTAGAGCTTCCAGAACACTGCTGACATTGGCAGACTCTGGTAGCACTTTAATTTTAGCCCAGTAACATTTGTTTGACTAGAACATCTAATTTCCAGAACTGTAGGATAAGAAACTGATCTCCAATCAGGATAATTGGAGCAGTTTTTACAGCAGCATTAGGAATATATGTAGTGTAGCTATTCACAGCATCAATTTTCCTGTGGTCTTGGCAAAATGAAGTTATCAAATGGTATCAACATTACTACTGAGGATATGGGAGAAATCTGTGTTATCTACCCTGGTTCCGTATACAGCATATCTCCACTTTTTTTGCTATGTAGGACATGGAGTATTTTATTACCATCTCCAGAACCTAGTACAAATTATATTTAACAAAACTTTCAGCTCTTTGTTACTGCTCAGATACAACTAGTGAGTGAAAAAAAAGACAAATATCAGTTTTAGTTGCTTAGACTTCAGATTAGAGCGAGTTTCTGCTTTCTTCCTTTGGAAAGGTTATTATAATTCTATTTTAAAATCATAAAGATTGCAAAATATTTAATGCTTCTTTGAAAATTTCAAAGGTTACAAAAACCCAGTAAGGTCAATAAAGAATTACTATGTAATATTTGTTAAGCATCCACAGTCTAGAAAATATCACACCAGACAAAGAAACAGAGATGAACACACTAAAGAAATTATGAGCACTTCTTTTAGAGAAAATAATCCTCACCTACAGGTCCTAAGAAGAGAAAATTCTGATTGATCAGAAGTAATGACTTTGCAGCCCGATTATAACAACAAGCCATGATGAAAAAACCACACTAATCTCTGTTCCAGGTTAAATGTCGAGATCTGTGATTAGACCACAGGAGTCAAAGATCCGAACTACTGTCTGATCATTTTTGAAAGAAAGGTCAGTGTACTGTGATACGGACTTCAGTAATAACCTTGCAAATTTTACAAAAATGATTTGCAAATCCTCTGTACTTGTGGCCAATTTCTGAATTATTTTTTGATTTCGCCACTGGTGAAAGTTTTTGCTTCATGTCATGGGAAAAACTGCAAGAAAAAAAGCCTGTTTTGTTTTGTTTTGTTTTAAAGGATAATACCACATAACACAAGGGAGAAAATGTAAATATACTCAAATACTCATGCATATTCACATGTTTCTTTTATTCCTTCCTGATGATTAGAAGTATAAAATGTTTCATTTTTGCCTTCTAAAAGATCTTTAGCATATGGTTAACTTCCGATGAGGTAGAATGTGGTAAAGGTGAAGTTAAAGGTACAATCAAAATGCTATATATTATAAAAAAAGACTCCCAATGTTTGAACAACAGCTATTGTCTATAATTGCCATTTTCTAAATTGTAAAAGCAAGTTTTCAAAGTTATAGAACTTTACTAAGGTCAAAGCCCTTTTAACTTGAAACAAAAGCAAAGACAAATTTTTAAAATTTAATGAACATTTGGCTTAACTTTAAAGGAATCCCCACTTAGCTGTGGTGACAGGATTTTGCAACTCCTTCTCTTCATATCAGAGGAGAATCTGAATCCCAGGAATTAATTTGAGATTCAAGCTATTCCCCATCCAGCAGAGAAAGCAACCATTAAAAGCTACTGTGGTTCTTTGTGTCAATGCCAGACCCCAAGTGCTCCATTGCACAATCCTACACAACCACTGGCAGTACACAGCTTCTCTAATAAAAGAAATATTCTGTCTTCAACTTAGGTTTAAATCATGTCATCTTCAAGATAAGAAAGTGTGGAAAATATCATGGACAACATGAGGACTATAATTGATAAAAAAATCTAATGTATTATATGGTTTTGCTAAATGAGTAGAGTTTAGCTGTCCTACATACATACACAAAGTGGATTGTGTGAGATGAGAATTACATTAATTTTCTTCACTATAGCAACCATGTCATTTACTATATACTAAATACCACCACACTATAAACTTTATATGTATAAAACAGAATTTATTTTTAAATAACGTTTGATTCTGAGACTTCTTAACAATTCCTCTAACAATGAAATTAACAGTATCAAGAGGAAACAGAAACAAAAAAACATTGAACAAGTGGTTGAACCTTCTCCAGAAATAGAGTCTGGGAGACTGGCAAATTGCTGACACATACATTTACCTAGCCAAGGGAGAGAAGACCACTGAGACTGTGGGATTAGGGCAGGACATGGGCCGTGTGAGCTAAGCCTGGCAGGTAGGTAAGCATGTCAGGAGGATGACTGAGTCAAATTGCAGAAAGGAACTTCAAGTAGATAAAGAACATAAACAACGAGCCTAAGTTGAAAACAGAAGCAAATATACGGAAATGGCTGTTCTTAAGTTATAGCAGTAAAATCCTCAGGCAGTGGGTTTATGATGAAGTGAAAATTGGCTCTTTCTCCATTTGGTGTTGTAATTTCTTTATGAAATCGACCACATATACCTGCATTTTAGAACATCAGTCTTTTGGAGTTTATATCATAGCATGCCAAACAGGGGATGGGGAAGGGTGGTGGGGGAAGTGGCTGAGGGGTAATACATCAATGTATTTATTCTCAGAATTTGCAGCAGTAAGTTATTTGTCTCCAAAGTGATGATCACTTGCAAGCACAAGTGCTAATCAACAGCATCAAAAGACTTCCCAAGAAAATCTGTGGAGACATCTAGAGCCACAAAAGAAAGTTCTAGGAAGGACATAAGAAGCTAAAATGCTTAAATACAAGTATACATGTCACAGCACCATTACATACACTCATATATACACATGGTAAAGAGGGGTACATGAAAGCTCTGATTTCTCTAGTCAGTGCCCAATGTTGAATACTATTTTGAAAAAGTAATTCCAAGACTCCTCCCACCCTGCTTTGAAGGGATTGTTCATTTGTTTGCTTTTCCTTCAAGGAAGGAAGATTTAAACCAAGAAAATCAAGTATTATACTCTAATGCTTGACTGTCAAACTAGATTCTTAGTCAAAAGAAAGATGACAGCCAGGCGCCAGTGGCTCACGCCTGTAATCCTAGCTATTCAGGAGGCTGAGATCTGAGGATCTCGGTTCAAAGTCAGCCGGGGCAGGAAAGTCCAGGAGACTCTTATCTCCAATAAACCACCAGAAAACCGGAAGTGGCTCTCTGGCTCAAATGGTGGAGCATTTGCCTTGAGCTGAAGAGGTGAGAGACAGCACCAAGGCCCAGAGTTCAAGCCCCATTACTAAAAAACATGGTTCAAAGCCAGCCTGGGCAGGAAAGTCCATGAGACTCATCTCCAATAAACCATTCAGAAAGCTGAAGTGGTGCTGTGGCTCAAGCACTTGCCCTGAGCTGAAGAACTCAGGGACAGCGTCCAGGCCCAGAGTTCAAGCCCCACAACTGACAAGAAAGAAAGAAAGGAAGAAAGGAAGAAAGGAAGAAAG